>NW_020449374.1:820437-871931 GCF_003343035.1 Apteryx rowi | reverse complement strand
GGTGACCTCAAATGACCCCCCAAGAGGCGTAGTTTGGGCTTTGATGACCTCAGATGACCCTGTTGCTAATTAGGTGACCTCAGATGATCCCCAAGAGGTGTATTTTGGTCTTTGCTGACCTCAGGTGACCCCCCATCGCTAATTAGGTGACCTCAGATGACCCCCAAGAGGCATATTTTGGGCTTTGATGACCTCAGGTGACCCCCATCGCTAATTAGGTGACCTCAGTGACCCCACCAGAAGCATATTTGGTGCTGTGGTGACCTCAGATGAAGCCATGGCTAATTAGGTGAGCTCAGATGACCCCAAGACACATATTTGGTGCTGCGGTGACCTCAGAGGACCCCCAGAGTACCTGCCTGACCTTGGATGACCCCCGCCCCAAGAGGCATATTTTGGGCTGCCATGACCCCTGGCTGACTGGGTGACCTTCGATGATTTCCCCCCCCCCCCCCAATGCCTTAGTCACCCTCAAATGATCTCCACTTGCACAGTGTTGAAATGTGGTGAAATATCTTTAAGATTATGCTTTTCGGGTTCAGCTTTCATATTGACCCTGAATGGAGTGTTCTGGCAAGATCTTTTAAGAGAAGTATACAATGAGAAAGTAGGGTGTCTCCCAGTGATCTTCCCCACTACTTCACGCAATGGAGAATACAGTTAAATGAAAGGGTAAAATGTCAAAAATGAAAAACAGGCACCAGCTTTTCTTTATTTAAGGAGAGAGTAATTTCCAGGCTAAGGGGCTGTGTATTTTGATAAGAATAATATTATGAGGTAGATATGAAGCATTTTCCATCTGCACAACCTCTTTACATCATACAGATTCTATTAAGCTTTTGCAGAGTATCCCTCTGTGAGCAACTACGATATCATCCAGTTCATGTGAAATAGGATGTATGCCTCACACCATGTCACCCTCGTTTTATGTGCATAGTATAATTCATTGCTTTTAAGCTATTCATTCAACTTTCCTTCACTCAGCATTCACTTTACATTTTTGGTTAATAAAAAGTTAATATTTATTGATCTCAACCCAAACAGTAAACTATTTGCTTTGTAATATCTTGGTGGCATCTTATTATAATACAAGATAAATAGGCTTTCAGGCTAAGCCATGCTTGGGAGAAAAGGGCATTGTACCCCAGCTAGATTATAGTGCTCGCGTATGTATTATTACAGCAGCATTTGCTATCTAACTGACACAGATTAGTAAACTAACTGGAATACAGGGCAAAAGCACCTTATTTAGTGATTGCCTTTTAAGAGGAAGTTACAAAGGGAATAAGTTTCCTGATATTAATGCATGTTGCCTGAGGAGCAGCAACACCTGCTTAGAGAGTCTGTCTGTGCCTTTCACAAACACTTGGGCCCCCCCTGTGGCAGACCCCAGTGAGTTCTTTAAGGGTGGATTCATCTTTGCTTCAAGTGTTTTGAGCTAAATTGCACCAATTCTCATAAACAAACAAACAAGTAAAAATAGGGAGGGGACTGGATGGGAAGAAAGACCAGAACATTCTCTAGCGGAACTTCACCCAAATTATTTCAAGAGAGGAGTGGAAGGATCAGCTACAGGGAAGAACAGACAATGCAAAAATCCAGATGTTCAGTTCTGAATATCCAACCTTTAAACTGCTCTAACTGAAGCCAAAATAGCTGTCTTTCCAGCTTTTCCCTCCTTGCTTTGTTGCGGGCCATGTCCTGGCTGCAGAGTTATTCAGAGCTCAGAGACAGCAAAATTCATAACCCTGAGACAACCCAGCTTCTATTCAGTACCAAAATACAGATGAAGATTCTTCCATTTTGCTTTAACCTGTTGAAAAAATCTGAATGAGACCATAAACTTCCAGCCACCCCGCAGGGCCAGGGTGGCCCAGGGCATGACAGGGCTGTACCCTCCCCAAGCAGGCACTGTCCCCCCGGCCCCGACCAGGCGAGTGGCACAGCGCAACTGCATTCAGCAATTTCCCATATTGAAGGCTACCGCAGGCCACATTCTGGACCCATTCAAATCGGTGGCAAAATCTACGCTGACACAGATATGACCAGTATGTAGCTGTTTGTTTGGTAAAACACCGTTAACCTCCAGTTTCAGCTGCAGTCTTAACTTTGTGTTTAATAGGCTTTGCTCACCTTGTTGGAAAAATTTCAGTCCAGTGTGATTCCAACAAAACCAGTGGTCAGACCAGCGCGTCAGATGGCATCCATGGGATTTTCCAAGTTTGCCAGACACTTCTTCAGACAGCAATATCAAACTGGATCATTTGTAAAACTCCAGAAAAGCTATGTAATATCAGTGATGTTGGTGCTATTGAAAAAACATTGTTTGGGTCTTTATTTAATAGTTTAGTTACAGAGCAGACTGCTTTTCATTAACATTTGAAATAGCCATTACTGCTGTAGCTAATAACTTTCATGTTATTTTTACCCTCTAGCAACATTATTATTTATCCCTAAATTATAAATGTTCTGCTTTTCTCAGACTTCTTATTCATATTTATTTTTTGCTAGAACTTGATAATAAAATATCCGAGAATGACGTACTTGTAAAAGAAAAAAGCAATGGAGCTGAAACTGAATACCTACCTGGTCAGCAGGAAATCAGAAGTCATGTTCAATTCCCAGTTCCCCAGCTGTCAATCATCTGAAATACTGCTGTAAAATTTGTGCAGTTATGCTACCTTAATGGAGACCATGCCCTGATGCTGCAAGACTGGTGAATTGTGTGTGTTGGAGGGAATAACTGGAATTCTGGAGTTGCAGAATCCTCTCCAGCAGATCAAGTTTACTTGTTGCTTGAATAACAAGCATTTAAGATTAAATTTCTCTTTGAATTGTCCCACTGACTCACTAAAGTCACAAACCAAGAAAGTCTTTTGTGGTCTGGAGATTAGCAGTGCTGTTCTGTCCATGTCTATATAGGTGAAAACCTACATAAGCTGGAAATTCAATAAGATAATAGATCCCCTAAACATTTTCCCTGCTGATATATGTTTATTTAACAGATACAGCCAAGTAGATGATATGTCCTATACACCCTGGTTATAGAATTCTCATCTTCTTTTTTAAATTTCATATTTCAGTACTCCAAGCTGCTCCTTAGGGCCTTTGGGCTTAGTCTGTACAGATATCTCAGCTTGCAGGAGCTGGGGCCTATAATTAGTTCCTCAGATAAAACCCTGTGGAATTTGGAAGCTTGAAATAAGAAGCCTGGAAATAAGCGGTGGTGAAAGAGACATTGAAGAGCAAATTCAACTGGTCTTTGTAGTGTTATTTGTAGAAAATTCATAGCTACTTTGCCTGGTGAATGGAAGACCATTTCTTGAAGAAGTAGAGTGTAACTGTCTTTAATTTAAAAGTATTGGTTGACTGAAGTGGGAATATTCAAACCAGATTTTTCTCCTAGTGAGTGATTACCAGCTGTTGCATCAAAATGACATGAAGGAGAGCTGTTACAGCCCCTGAATCCACAGCTGGTTCCCTTCCCTGCTATGGCCTCAAGACTGCTCTAGACTGTCATCTGATAAAAGATCCCAAAGGATGAGAACTGTTGATGACAACTGCAGTAACATAGATAACACACATCTCCTTTCCTGCCTTGATATGACTTCAGAATAAGTTTCTGTGGACATGGAATGTGTGTCAGACCTGTCGAGCGTATTTTAGTATGTGGGAAATTCAGTCACACCATGGGATCTTCAACTAGAAAAACCGCTAGTTCTCCTTCTCTGCCACTTCTGCATCAATAAAACTATTACCCAACCAATCAATCCACCTTTTGGTGTTTGTTCAAAGAAGACCAGCAAAAGCTATCAGGAGCCAGGGGTTATTAAATGATAGAGGGCTGAACGGAATGAACATAGCTAAGTATGGTCTAAATGTGACATCAGTGGCTAAATACACAAACATAGAAGAGAGAAGGCTAGAAACAACTGAATGATGTTAAAAACAGTGAAGCAATTGGTTTCATAGCAGGAAACCTTTCTGACTGAAAAACGTATCAGTATATAGAACTGATTCCTAAAGGAAATGTTGGCAGCCCATTGATTGAACAGTGAAAAAATGCAGACTTATGAAAGCATTAGAAATGAAATGCAGGACAGAAAAAATGTTCAATAAAAGACATCTAAGAAGTGCTCACCATTTCTAACTTTTGTTAATGCTGAGTTTCTTGGGACTATGAGTGCTGAGCAAGCTATAATTAGAAAGCAACACAGTCCCTCAGAAGTTATTCCTGTTTCGCTATTTCTTAGGGCATTTCTTAATTCGCATTATTCAAACACAAATTCCTCCAGATATGCGTAAGGACATAGTCTTTATGTAGTCTTCAACTCTCTCCTAAATTATTCCAAGTATCTCAGTGAAAGAATCTTCTAGCATGAGCTAGTTACCACCTGTTGGAGATTTAAAATAATAAAATAGAGCAACTTTAGTAGATTCTGAAAAAAAACCCCACCCTTCCTGAGTCTGGTTTCCAATGAAAAAGAGAGAGAAATAGCTCAGGAAGGGAATCAGTAAATCAGCAACAGAAAGACTGCTAGAAGGAAAATCTTCAACATGTTCCAAATACTTAGATACATGTACCGAAGAAGAGAGTGAAGACCCACCTTTAGGGCTGGTGGTCTGGTTGAAGAAATGGTTTGAGCATAGGATTGTTCTTTGGATCCCTCTCACATTTGAAACAGCACATTCTTGTGACTGAACATAATTCATTAAAGATGTCTTACACTATCAACAATTTCTATACCTAATCAGAATTCTTTTGTTAGCCACTAGCACCAAAAGGGTAACAATATTTACAAGAAATTCCTTATTTTCCATAGAACTCACTATTACTTAGACAATTTTTAAAATTATTATTTACGATACAATGATTTTGGGCAATAGCTTTCTCCTATCATATATTTGTGAAATAAAATTGTTTCCTGTTGTAAATTAATAGCAGTCACTTGTAGGAAGTGCAAAACCTATGCATGTACGCTACTATGAAACATGCTAGCAATGCCTTTTATCTTATTAAGCTAAAAAAGATTCTGTAAGATGCATTGAATGACTAACATAAGCTGCAAAAAAAAAGCAGGTCTCCTAATCAGCTCAGGAAGTCTAACAACATGGAAATTTTACCCTGAGTAGTAATACATATTCTTGAAATGTATCATTTTACACAGAGCTACGGTGGAGGAACAAAGATGTACAAGGCAGGCAAGACTTATGTTCTAATTCATACTTCCCTGGAATTTAATTAAGGGATTGGTTGCTATTTTCCAATTATCTGAAATAGACACATACTAGACTGCATCACTGTGGATGATACGAGTTCCAAATATGGCAGGTATCACCAAAGGACAATTATCTAGTTGTGTTAATAGTAGAAATATGAACTTCTAGCAGCTTGAAATAAAGGGCCCCTTTGTGGCTTTATTGGCTGTAGACAAAGTTCTTGTACTACCAAAGCAGACTATGAAATTTCTGACAGAGAGGAATTGGTGTTGTTAGACCTGCTTGCCCCATCAAGGAAAACTGAAGGCCGTACTTCTCCTGCTTCAGACATTTATCAGCACAACAGGGTCACAAAGACTGAAATGCAATTTTTTTCTTTTAAGTTGTTTTTTCTTTCCCCTTGGGATATGGCCTCTGCTGAACACTGTTCAAGACCACAAATTTGTTATAAAATGGACATTGGAAGTAAACTAAAAACAAATCAATTTCCTGCAGTGGCTTCATGTTATTTTAGTATAGTATTTATAATACGGTATTTATAGTATAGATAGTGTTTCCTTCTAAAGGCTGAAGAAACAAGTATAATTTATATGAAAACCATACAGCCCTTGCATTAGGTTTTGATAGTATTTTTAGGAAATCTCTTAACTGTTATAGAAAAAAGATAATGTCTTAAATTTTCAGTTAGCATGGGCTTTCAAATCTTTGAGCAGTTTAGAAATTATGTCTGCATATGCAGCTAGGAGTCTCATCTATACGCAGGAGTCGCATCATCCATGACCGACATGCTTTTGCCTTTCTTTTCATTGGAAGGCTTCGCAACTCATGGAAATACAGAAGGAATTTCTCCTGAAGACACTGCTTTGTGATACCTTGATAACAGCCATAAATAGCTCTTACAGAAAGAATGCTAATTTGATTGCAATGCATCACACAGACATAGCAATATGAATCAGCTTGGTTCATCCAACTGCAACACAGTACCTCACAATGGGAACCACAAGGGGAATTTAGAATAGTGACTCTAATTGGGGCTCCAGATTAAAAAATTCTCTAAGTTTCAAGGGAATTAAGGCTGAACTTTAGGTTTGACTCATCAGCAAGGCAAAGATTGCTTTCAAATCCAGACCTAAGTATCTCCAAAATGTCTGAATCTGTTATTTTGGTTAAGGTATGCTTCTAATAACAATTTATGTATTGTAAATTTAAAGGAGTACAAAATCATATGAGAAATAAGCACCTATGAGATAGGTGATTATTCTCAGTATTCTTCTCACTGTAATGAGGTACAATATTCTCATATCAAGGTCAACTCTTCTGTTCAGTGGTGTCAAGTGCCTTAGAAATGCCACTGACTAGGCACACATATCAATAAAAATCAGACATTTGTTCGAGCACTTTTTATAGTAGATAGTTCTTTCACAATCCAAAGTGAGGTCAAAGTTAACAGAGTGGCAGTGATCCCCTTGTAAATGTCCTCCACTCATTTAAAAGATCACCACATTTCCATTTCATCACATTTAAAATACAAATGACTTTCACAAATTAGGTTGAAATCCACAGACAATTAAAAAAAAAAATTATGAGCCACACACCATTATCACTATATTAGAAAACTGGAGTAACGTCACTTACGGTAACATAGCAGAAATGGTTCAGTAATTGACACAGGGCTGGACAGGAAAATAATGAAGTTTTTCCTCAGGGTGAATTTAAATCAGCAAAGTCTTTTAACTAAGGACAAAATAATTGGAAAGTTTTAGCTAAGAAATAAGAGGAAAAATGAACAAAAGACTACCATAGAAATAGCTTGTGTAGGCTTAGATAAAAAATAGAGCAATTGAGACTTGAAGACAGCAGAGGCAAAGATTAGAAAAGTAGAGAGAGAAAATTAGAGAAAATGACAAAATATTATGCATAGATGCCACCCTCTTCTGTCATAGTTTTCTAAGGAATTGTTCCGGAAGTACAGCATGCATATATTGCAGCCAAAAACCTGATGAGCTTGTTGCATAGGTGTAGTTCAATGGAACAGTTGATCTGGGCATGGGGAATAGCCATTTGTCTGCAATCCTCACTTGAAACGACTGTCTCAAGTGAATGCCTAACATTCAGAAGAGCTGGGTGCACTACTAAATGCATCTTTTCTTTTTTTGCCTGGACAAATTTCTGAGAAAGTAAGAGGAGACCTCTGGGGCAAAGTGTATGGCATCTCTAAGCCTGTCACCGGGATCTGTAGGATTCATTCACTCTCTGCATCACCATTAGTTACTTACCACACCTGGGTCTTCCAGTCAGGTAAATCCTTGAAGCAGGCTGTGGAGGAAAAACACAATCACGTAAGCAAAATATTGTTCTGTACTCTGCAAGCTGCCTCTCACCGTCTTGCGAACAATTCATACTGATTTCAGCGTCAAACTTGCATGAGCATTTAACGGGGGTGGCTTGGCTATAGCCTAACTTGGGACGAGAACGGTTCACGTGAAGCCCTCGTGTCCAGCTCAGCTTCACTCAGCCTGTGAGCTCAGCAGCATGCAAAGGTGACTTCATTTTCTCCTTAAGTGTTCCTTATTCGGGAGTGAACCAACATCTGCAACAAGTCAAAACACCTTCAGAGATTCCCTGCTCTTTGTCTACGTCCTCAGGGGTCCCTCGGGTAGGTGGGGACACTCTGTGCACCCCTGTTTCTGGAAACACCACTCACTTCAGAGGAATAAGAATGACATGACCTGGAGGTACAGCTCTGTTCTATACCCACAACATTATACGTTCCATGGGGAGCTATACTACATTTTCATTTTTGCAGTCATGCTAGGAGTGAATGTGTGAATGTGGGTGTTCAAGGGGGAAGATCCTTGAGGCTCTAACTTCGGCAGAATAAAGTACGCAAACTTCCACAGACTGCTGTTGTGCGGAAGCTGTTACTTAGTATATCAGATAAGGAAAAAAACTTCATGCTGCTATCACCTCCCTTGTGCGCCTTCACAAAGGCAATCTATAATCTGGAATGATATAAAGTGCAACATTTAAAAGAATGTAAATAGAGTTGGCACATTATGAGTGATGAGCAACAATATACCTAAGCTCCTTGTGAGATATAGTTAGGGTACTAATTTTTTTTTAATCATCTTTCTGCAGATTGTCAGTCATTGCTTAGATTTTCATTTTGCTCCACATTTTATTTTCTATGACTTGGTACAGATAGATACGCTTGCAGAGGGACTTTTGGTCCATGTACTCTGCTAACTCACAGCTAAAAAGCTGTCAAGAGCACTATACTCTTTTTAATAGATGATCCTTTCTTAACAGATACATTTAAAACCATCAGCAATGCCCATGACCAAATATATAAATATATTTTATATATATGTAAGTATATGCATTTACACACATATGTATGTATTGTATTAACATCTTTTCCTACAAAAGCTAGAGAAGATCTCAAATAAAAGATCGTGAACCTTTTGCATGATAATATGCATATGTATCAGCATCTTACAGTATTTGTTTATTCAATGCTAAAATGAATTGAAAATGGTTACTAAGAACCACTTCCTTTGCTCCTCCCCCTTCACTCCACTCTTTTTAACGTCCATTAAAATACTTTATGTAGGATTTTTCCTTCGTTCTTTCTACACCAAGGTTATAGCTTTTTATTTCCACCCAATAGCTGAAAATGGAGTTTTGAAATAAGCAGCCGTGGTTGCAAGGATTGCAGCAAAGTTGGATGAACAATTAAGGTAATGGTCGGATTATCCAGCTGAATAATCGTTTTGATAATGATTGCTGTTTTGGAGCATTTTATGAGGTATGGAATAAAAGGAAAAAATCAAAAGGAATTCCCTTTGAATAGATGCTTGTCATGGCTGAGTGCTGCAGCAGCATATCTGAATGATAAAGGATGTTTGCTAAGACAAAAGCAGTATTCTTTGCTAGAGAAGAGGAGGATTTAATTTGTGGCTTTTTTCCCCCTTCCAGATTTATATTTCAAATGCAAAGTATTGCTTTTCTGGTTATTCTTTGAAAGGAAATGCTCCAAAAGAAAAGTTAAGGACCAAACTGTGCCTTTACCTTTGCTGTGCCTGAGCATGGAGGTAGGCACAAGCTGCAGAGAGGACATGCATGGGAATCTTTTATATGAAAYAATCTTTTTGCTGATTTTCTCCAAGGTAACAAATAATGCCTCGAGGTGGAAGGAATATGAGCTATAAGCTGTGTTTGATTACTTGGCTATCTGGGTCTACAGCCTTCCTGGGCAGATATAATACTAATGCAACCTTTGATTTGAATTCATTAATCCAGTAGTCTTTCATTCTCTGAGAAGTGTGGCTCCAGACCCATTAACTACGGTTTTTCTTAGGGATCCAAATTTTCACCTTTGTGTTTCACTTACTCATCTACTGTGAGTTCACTGAGATGTCATAGTCATGAGTTTTCTGGAATCCTTAAGTATTTATTACTAGTGGCATCACCTATTGGAGCCCAATAGTTTTCTCAATTAAATTAGGAGATATTTTATTACTGGGAATAGGTTCTGACCTATATTTTTCATTGAACTGTTGTTAATTTGTCTTTTTTTTATAATAGTTTAAGTTTAGTTTTTATAATCAAATTCCTAGAGTATGTTTGTTAATACAGTAGGTCCAAACTTTGTATGTTTTAAAAATCAGCTATTTTAGACTGGAGGAAAGAAATCCATTCTCATGCTTCAGTCTCCAGAAGAACCCAGCATTCCCTTTGAGCTAGCTTTAATGAGGCAGCAATCTATCCCCAAAGCCCAAATGACATTTTACTGAAATAGTTCTGGCAGAATGCATTGAACACGCATCCTTTGCGATATTGTTGCTAGCAAAAATAAGTATTTCAAATGACCTTTGCCAGGCCATGTGTTTACCAAGGGTAGTAATTAAACTTCCATGAAAAATTCCACAAGGATTACATGAGAACTAGGAATAACACCCCTCTGACAAATCTGGCCTATTTTGGGTGCCATTTAGCTGACAATACAAGCTATTTGTAACCCTTTGTCCTTTTCATTACTCAATCTAGAAACTCCGAATTCTTAGCTTAAAACTAGAAAGAATTACAGACCTCTACTTCAGCAGTAGCAAATTTCCATTTCACTCAGCGTGATGCAAACCATCAGACACTCCAAAGGTGTTGAGATGTCTGCTTTACCTGATTGACATTGTGTTCCTTGTGGTCCCGGGCAAGATTAAAAGAAAAATCACTTATCCCAAATGATTTACCTATCAAGCTAAGTAAAATTGATCTTTCAATATAGACTGCTTCATAAGTACAATCTTTAGCACTTACCTTATGATTTTGTATGACAGAAGCAACCCCTAAAATACCTTAAAACATGCACTCCTTTTGACTGTAATAGGTATATTTTTTATCTTACAAATCATTATGAGGTCAACACCCTATCTTTCTCATATCAGTTGGAATAAATAAGGAAAATAGAAAACAGTGTCAGCTGTGTGTCTTTGGGTCCTCACGCCCAAATCAGAATATATTAGGACATACTTTCTGTCCCTGGGAAGTGGCTTGATTTGGAAATGGCAAAGGAAGGAAATGCAACTCACCATAAGCAATAGGTTCTGTAGGTCATGGAAACAAACTCAAGGTGAGTGAAATTTTCTTTGTCTGTTAAAACAGTAAAACATGCACAACACAATATTAGCTTCTTCATGCCTTCCCCTGAGGAACCTTCCTTACCTAGAAGGACTAGGGACTGTTTTTGTAGCTATGAGAGTTAGCATTAGATAAAGCTCCATACTGAAAGTCTTGCAAACAAGATTGTTTTGCCATGTGACCTGTAACCCTACTCTAATTATGTCAGTATTTGTCTACAAAAGTTGGTAATTTCAGGTACAGGAAAGTATATATCTGTCATTGCTGGAATCTGAAATGAAACCTGCCTTGGAGAAGGCTCTTGTTCATGTTACACTGCAGACTTTGCCCACTGGACAGAGCAGCTTCTGGAAGAAAGGGGGATGATTCTGTAAAAATCTCTATTAATTTGTCATTGCCAATAAAGTTCTAAACTCACAACAGGCAGGACCAGGTAGTAAGCTGAACACTTCATCTAATTCATTAATCAAATGTTTCACATTTTTATTTGAAAAGGAGTGTCAAAGCACACTAAAATCGGATATAAAGAAAACAGAGGGTGAAAACAAAAGCTTAGAGAGACAGATAAGCAATTCCAAGATAGGAAGAAATGCAAATCTCCTGTGAATACACTGGAAGAAAAATCATACTTGGGAGTTTAAAAGACTAACCGAACCTATTTTCTTCTGTTATCGCTCTCAATAAGCAGAGAGGGCTTTTTTGGTTTTCTCTCTCTTCATGTATTTATGGAATATTCTTTGTGGCAATTTCAAGACACTTATATGTTCTTCTGAGATGTCTGAATCATTGGCCTTTTTACAATTATCCATTTTGTAAGAAAAAGCAGACCTCCACAGTAGGGAGCAACAAATAGAGTTTTCTCCTAAAATGACTCCTTGTTGAATCTTACTGCAGTGAAATTAAGATTAAACCCTCGGAAAGTAAAGGTCTATGTGTATAGGGATTACTATTTCACATAAGCAAAACTATAATACATTGTATTTTATTTTGATCACAACTATAATACAAATGTTCTCCTGGATGACAGCTTGGATACAATAGGGAGATAATTAGGTATAGGTGCTAATGTCTTGTCAAAGTTATATAGATTATTTTTGAAAGAGACAACTGGTTTCAGTGCTCAATGCCAACTGAATCCTTATAAGCAAAGGCAATAATTGCTTGCTGTTGATGTGTATCCATGAATAATTGAAGGGACTTGCCTTTCTCTAGCCTTACATTGGCTCCTGGGATTGAAGGGACGCAGGCTTTGCATTTATTAAATAGATCTAATCTTGATTTTATTTAATTTCCATTTTTATTGCATTTCTGTTCTCTGTTCTCCTTCATGTTAACATTCTTCCCCTATTGCTACACACAGGGCTGYGTATGTAACACCACCAAAACAAAAAAGGTGCTTGAAAGCATCTCTTGTGCGTGCATTTCTTTAAAAAACACAAGTTGGTGGGTTTCCAGGGGGATCTGTGTACTTGAAAGATCTATAGAAGAGTTCTTCAAATGACAAAAAGGCATTTACAAGAAATCACACCAGTTGGTAGGGTTTCCTTTCCTTCTAATTGAAGAAAGTCCTAATAATAAGTCCTTGTGTTGCACTTCATAGTATTATTTTTTAAGTCAAGAAACTGCAGTTATGATAATAAGTTAGGCTTCTTTTTTTAATGTAGACTTAGAATGTAATACAAGCTAACAAGCTAATGTTGTCATTATGTATATTAAATCCAATAGCCAAAAAGGTGTGTTTATTCTTGAGAAATACCCTTATCAAAACCTCTGCATGTGATTTTTAAAACACCATTTTTATCTTATCAGTAAAGCAACACAGTCACTTTAGTATTCAAGATAAAAGAAAGAGCCTGAAGATGACTTTCTTTACACACACACACACACACACATATTTATATGCAAAATAAAGGAATGTTACCTTTTATATCTGTTTAGGCTCAGTTGAGGGTTGTTAACAGGTATTCTTCATGGTATGTGTAGACCAACTATAAAAGCCAATACTGAAACAAATTTCATCCTTTACATACAGTACTAAAGAAATGACTATTTATCTGGGGCCTGCTCCTACTTCCATTTAACTCAGAGTCAAAAGTGTCAAGAGGTAGAATATTAGATCCATTATGTTCTTTAAAAAATATGTAAAGTGCTGTATGCCCCAGCCATTGGCCACTGCTGTGTGCAACTTAATAGGCTAAATGAGTGCAGTACACAAAATATATACATGCCCTTACAGTTCTTTAAGAATATGCTACATATTATTTAAATAATAGTAATGTTAGACCCTTTGTAGCCATTCAGAATGAAGGATTAATTATCTGGGACTAGAAAGTAGCTGAATATGCCAATATGGCTTGTTCAATCTTTTTAAGCGGTAGTTTAAAAAAAGTTTTTCACATTTAGTTTTGAAACCAAAGTGCATTTTTATCAGTATTCAGCAGTCCCATAGAAATATAAAGTATAAACGGATTAACACTGAAATATTGTTTCTTTCTCCACCTCCTCTCTCCTTTTTATCTTATAAATTATCAGTTCCATATACAAGAAACAGATGTACAATTCCTAGGTAAAGAGAATTGAAATAAATATTTGAGCTTTTTCCTCTGTTCATCTGCAATTTGCTGGTGAAAATAGAAGTTACGTCACTGGATCTGGATGTGGCAGTCAGCTTCCAGTGATTACTTCATTACTTTTCAGTAGAGTCATTTCTGTAGGAGACACTGAAAAGGACTCTCTGACGGTGTGCTGCTTTCCCCCCCACTGATGTGCTCTCTCCCCCTCAACCTGTCCTCCCTGTAAACAGCACATTTGTAGGGGCTAGTTGAGCATGTGCCAACTAAGGCCCGTCCAGCATGCAAATATGACTATGAGTCAATCATCTCCCCCCCCCCATAAGTAGGGGGCAGCCCAGAGCCCATGGAGCTCTCCTGCACGGCAGCGGGCTGCACTGCAGAACCTCCCCTTGAGCAGGGATGCCTCTCAAGGTTACTCCTCGAGGCTGAGAGATTCCTTACCCGCGACAGAGCCTCAGTAAGTGATTAACAGCATGCTGAACTTTTGCGAACTTCACAAAACTTTGCTGAGTTATATCTCTGACTAATTGTGCACATAATCCCTTAGGCATAAACCACTGACCAAGTCTGAGACTAGGACTGGATCCAGCAGCACCTAGGCTCCTCTCTGAAGGAGTTTAGAAAGCAAAGGGGTCCAGTCTGAACCTCGTGACTCAATGGGAGGGTCTCCATTGCACACGTATCTGACCCTGTCCTTCATGCAGTAAATAACTGAGTGAACCTTGCCAATCGAACCTTGCTAAATCGTTCTTATTCACGACTGAACTTTGTTAAGTCACTGTCTTACTGCAATAAAGGTAGCACTGCTTCCCTCTTACGAGTGAAGTGCATCACTCCTTTCGCAACAGACTSTCTCCTCACGATCATCCATAATGACATGGCTGGGACTTTTACTTTTAGTACTGGACTTCTTGGTTCAAATCTCTGYCTTGTCTAGGTAGGAAAGTGATATCAATATATCAGATCAGTGTTCTGGCGGGGGGGTGGAGGGGTAACACTGGCTTCTGTCTCATTTTTTAGGAGGGATGGGCATTGCTTATGCACCTAACTGTATACAAGAGAGGAATCCCAAGACAATAAAATGGCAAAGATACATAAGAACCTGCATAATGGCAGGAGAAAGAGATGAAATATCTTGCCTTCACCAAATTTATCACAGGAAAATAGCATGTGGATGGAAGGTTACCACAAAACCAGCTGGCCTTTCGCTACATGGGCAACAGCAGTTACCTGCTGGTAACTCTCTATATCTCAAAACCCTAGCTACTTTCCTGGGTTGGACTTCAGCCATAGCCTCTCCTTAGTATTAACAGAGGCTATATTAGATATCTCTCTGCTCAATGTGACTGATCTTTTTGGTTAGGTATGCCAGCCCTGGGTGTGCAATCTTCTTCATGCTTTGTATAGGGGAGTCCAGATACCTCATACAGAGGCACGTCGCTGGACAGCACAATCACTAAAAGGCAGGCACGACCCACTTCAGAAATACAACGGGGGGACTTCTGAAAGTTTGATCCGTCATACAAAAACCAAACAGCCCATTCTCGCTGTGCATGCCATTGCTACGCAAAGACATTCAGCAACCTGCTTTTAAAATGCTGAGTGTGAATACATTACATTAGCAAAAGTAAGAAACAATTTTTGATGAAGCTTGTTTTGATCTGGGCTACTACCTTGCCTTACAGATCTGTAGCCAACTGATAAGAGCAGGCTGTCCTTGGGCTTAGCTCAGAAGACATGACATTTTTGTTAATGCTGTTAATCTCATTAGGCATCTGCCTAGAAGTTTTTCCACAGCAAAATGACTCAGAGAATAGCATGGGTATGGATTATTTCTTAACACACCAGACTTTTTTCTGGCTTTGGAGCATTCACAGCTACCAAAATTAAACAGCTTATACTCTGTTAAGGCAATCCCAACTGATTCAGTAAAGTGCAAGCTACTTTGACTTTATTTGAATGACGCATATACCACTTTCTACAGAAGAATAGCTTGACAATTTAGGTTATTACAATGGACTGTTCACATTAAACTAAGTTGTCACCATCTGTTCCACCTTACATTTACAAATGCAAACAAAAGCGTTCACAGTTTCAGCTGGGGCATATTCCTTGTCCTGCACAGTGCACAACATAYTTCTGTTTTCTGGGGGGAATTTAGACCCAGACTGGGGAAAACTTTCCTCTTCTGATATAACAAATTCTTTGATAAGACCACAGCAGTTTTCAGATGATACTGCAATGTTTGTGAAGAGCACTGTATAGAGTACAAAGTAAGTGACGTTTGAGAGCACAAGTCCCCTCTCACATTCTTCCATATGTTCCTCACTCTGGTTAGGTTCCTGATATATCACAAAATCCACTGCTAAGAAAAACAACTCTAATGCATAAAGTCTCAATGGGGATACTGTGATGATATCTTCTCCTTGCCTGTTCTAATATTATAAAATTACCCTAAAAATGGAAAATGGATAACGTCACACCATGCTAAGAAGCAAAATAATTCTCATTCACTTTCTGATACTATGTTCCTTAAAGAATTAATTCCAAAGCACAAGCCGAAGTAGATCCTAGCCTTTTTGTACCAAGGAAGCTGTTGTAACAGAATCAGCATTTGTGTGAATTGATATACTTTCCTCTTTAAGCTCCTCTTTTAAAAACTCAATGTGAATTCTCATAAGAAAACCCAAGAAGGTTTTCCTGTTTGTTCCTCTTTTTCCCCCTTTCATTGCAAATGTATAATATGAATTTCTAGCCCTCTGGGCTTGCAAAAGGCAACCTTGCAAAATGATAAGCACACAGTAGTTACACTTACTGAGTTGTCAATATTCAACTGTTAATTAGTTTGCTAATAGTACAGGCCTGATAGTACTTCAGTAAAAGAAATTCCGCTGTTTCAACAATCTTGCCTATCTTATTTTCTTGACATATTAAGACCAGAGCAATGAAGTCTGTTATTATTTCTGTCTTTATTTCTTCACCAAAGATTTCCTTTGAGACAGCAAGGTGATCGGTAATAGCAGACAAAGTCTCTCRTCTGTAGGATTCCAGTTTGAATTCAGAAAGGGATGGCAGTAACCAGAAACCTATTATTTTCCATCACTAGATATGAGTGTGTCTTGCAGTACATAGATATTCCTAGTGGAAAATGTTTATCAGAAAAAAAACACTACTGCAACTGCTGCCTACCCTAGGCAGCCTACATATGTTAAGCTACAGAATTTACATACTCTGTTAGCCTTAAAGGTCCAGTCAAAAACATATCTGGAGGGCCCTTTTTCTGTTACACTTCAGCCTATTTCTAGAGAGTAAAAATTGCAGCTGGCTAGCAAATATAAGTGGCATCAGCAGAACATTTTTTTTCTTGAAATACACAATTTTGATGATGAAAACTGAAGTACCATTCTGTGGCAAAGTTTTTATTGACTGCAACAACATTTTCTTTGGGAGAAGAATTTAAATATTCATTTTAATTCATTTAGGCTTTTCTATTTGCTTTCCTTAAAAACTCTTGTTTGGATACTGGGGAGGTGAGGCACTGCATTGTCTAGAACTGATAAAAATAGCACTAGAGTTTTGAGTTACTTGCTTAGGATGCTAAACCAAGCTACCTCCCATTATCCCATAGGACATCTCACACATCTGGTGAATGTTGAGACATGCCTGTGTAGTTCTGCATAATGATTCCTGGAGCAGACAAGCTCTACATAGATCTCTGGAGTTTATCAAAGAAAACCAAAACATATAAGGACACTTCAGTCTCCTCTGGTAGAATACAAAAGGCCACCGAATAATGATGAACTTTATCAAAGGCTTCTAAGAGAGTTAACAGAATAGATTAAGTCATGAATTAGACATTTTGGCACTTATGTGAAATAGATTAGTATTATTAACTCTAGCTAGTGGGGAAATTAGACAGGGATAAGTGGAAGTGCCAAATTTCCATGATTTAGTTTTTGGATGTCCACGTTTCATAGCCAGGGCTTGATTTGCAGAGCAGCTGAGTACACACAAGGCAACTGAAGATATTTAGGAGCTGCAAGAAGTTGATATTTCTGCATACTGTTCAGCCAAAGGCTGGACAGTTGTATGTAAAGTTATAGGCTATTTCTTAAAAATTTGAACAAGTGCCTTGCCCAAAATGAAACAGAGCATATCTTTCCTCATAAGTTTTTAACTAAATAAAAACTACATATATGAAATAAAATAAGCAAAGTGCATTATGGACTCTAAAGTAAAAAGAGGTATGAGTTATTTAAGGCATATCATAGTATCTTGACAATGTGTGTAAATGGACATGGATGAAAAGGAAATTATAATCACATTTCTTTGGCCATTATAAACACACTGTCTGGTTTGATACTACAAACAGCACAAACATTTCTTAGATGATCAAAATTAAACCTTATTCCTAGTTGGATATACTATCTGATATATCAAGGCAACAGGACTCCAGCTGCTCATGGACCCTGTGGAAATAATTTTGTCTCTTGCTCATGAAACTCCAGAGACCTATTATAAAGAAATGAGGAAGAAGGAAGCCTTTGTAACAAATGACTTTACTGAAATAGAGGCTATTTCAAATATCTAATTTCAGTCTTAATCAAAAAGTTAACATGACAGCCAGGTAGGATCTGGCTGTCATCCCTAACAATGCTCAGGAGCCAAATATACTCTAATACTAAATATCATGAAACTTCTACAGCACAAGTTGTAAATAGAATTGGATCTCATACAAGGAATTTTTGGCTTACTGGATCTACTAAACAACAGTGGGCTAATTCCTTTTCCCTAATATATATACATATTACCCAATTTTGATTACTATCTTATGCTTAATTACAGATTCCCTTTAAAGGTTCTTTTTTTCCCCTCTGTTTAATACAGGAAATAAGCATGCAATCTTGTTGCATCCTCTTGGTCCCACTATTTAAGGCAGATCCAAATCCAGAGCTAAGCAGAAACAGGTCACATGAATACGTGAATTCAGAAGCTGACTGCTCTTCCATCTTAAACAGAAGTTAATCAGTTCTTAGGCCACTGTGACAGTGGCCTCTTTTCAGATAACATCATATGCTGAAGACATCCTGACTCTCGTGATCATCAAGATACAAAATCTATGCATGAACAGGTGTGCTTGCCGCTGTGTCCCCGAAAGTTTCATTTTGTATTTGTTTGCCTTCCTTCAGCCTCCAATCTATACTGGAAACATTTTTCTAAATTCCCTACTCCAAAGTGTTGTATAAGTTAATCACTCACTGGGGATCAAAACAATCTCAATGGCGAGGTCCACATGAAAGAACTAGACCCAGCTTCACCATACCTAACCCTTACGTATCCTGTATTGTCTACAGCCATAATCTTCCTTATACAAGAGCTAAACACCTCTGAATCCAGAGAAGATAGCATTCTGAATTACCTAAACTCCTTGGCAGGGAATCCTAAGGAGATGGGCTTAAGTTTCACCTCCTAAGAAGGAAAGGTCTGCAAAAAGGCTTCAGCAGCAGAAGTTTTAAGAACTTTATCTCAGACCACGCAAGCACACACTCCTAGAAGAGGCAGATTCCTGCTTTAAACAAACAGTAGGAGGATTTGAAGCTCAGTTTCTCATCCTCAAACTGGAAGCTATAAACACCAGGTTGTAAGTAAAAAGGAAGGGAAATACACAGCATGCTTCCTCTTCCTTTCGCCTGTGATTAGTATGAAATTTCACCAGGCCTTATGTTCCAAGAGTATCCATTTCTTCAGTCTTTGCAGGTGTTATGGGGAAGGGAAAAATTCATTTCCAAATCCTGCTGGAGATTAAGCACCACACTGCTCACTGCAGAAGATACTTGCGTGCAGGCTCAGCAGACAGGTACTGTGGTATCGTAGCTGTCGGATAAGGAGGCCTCTGCAGGTTTAAGTAGTCGCTGAAAAGGCTATTGAGAATCTATACTTTGGATTTAGTCATTTAAAATAAAAGTTGAGCTTTGACTCTTCTGTGGTTACAGGCAAACTCACTAGCTATAATTACAGGCAGTGGTTTCTGCACTAGAAACCTGTTGTTTCCCTCATCCGTGCGCATCAAGAGAAGTAAGTGGTGGTTTATTGTAATTTAGATCTATATGCTGTTGATGGCTGATAAGATAGTTCCCTATGCACTGACAGAGACTTTCTCTGTGATGTTAGGCTATCTTAAAACGATTACAGAAAGTGATATGGAGTCTTGCATAGTGAGATGTATTTATGAAATGTTTCATATATCATAACATGTTTTGATAAATACTATAAAATGTACCCTAGTATTATGATAACAGATGCTTTAGAAAATGAATGTGGGTGATTGTAGGGGTCCAGAGTGCCCACACCCAGACGGAAAGTGAGGAAAGAGGTTACTGTCTGGTAGTTGTTCAGTAACTTTGTAATGTTGGCTGGTTTTACCCTCGTTCCTGTGAAGCACTTCGCATATCACAGAAACTCTTCCACTAACTAGCACTATTTATTAACTTTTTAACTATTTCTTTGCAAATTCCTTCTGCAAAGACATCAAGGAATTTTCACACTATGATCTGAGGAGCCCCACTGGTGTTTTTGTGCACAAAAATGAATGAAAAAGGTAGGTCTTTCCAGGAACACAGTAGAAGTGAATAGAGATGTCAAAGCCCAAATTAAAGATTTTCAAAGTCACAAAAGGGGAAGCCAATAAGGGATAAGGCATTAACTCTCTTTTTTCCCTTGAAAATTCCCTTCTTTATCCCTAAACATTATGTGAACAAAAATTGAAATTTTTGTTCACATCCATCTGTGACCAAAGACCAATAACTTTCAAAAGAGCTTACAAACTTTACAATCAATACATTCCTTGGATACATATGTAAATTATTATAGCCATATATATGTTAAGAAGAGAAAAGAAGACAAAGTTGTTGTTTTAGGTTCATTTTTTTTCATGTGCTACAGCTTGGCATAAAGACTTCATTTATTCTTATGGCCTGCCCATAGTTTGAGCTTTCCAAATTTTAATAGCTCCTTTTTAGTTCAGAATTCCACGTTCTCTTGTGGTTGCTGGGAGCAGGCTGGCTGCAGTCTTTCCAATTTCAAACTAGTTATCTCTTTCTTCCCTTCTAATTTATAGATTTGATTACTTTTTAAAGTACTGGAATTAGAGTGTATTTTCAACAATTTAACTTATCTTAACTAAGGCCATTTTAAAGAGTGCCTTACTATATCTTACCAAAAAACATTTTATTTTTTTGTCTGCATTTCTATTCAAAACGTCTTTCTGTACAGTCACTGAACTGTAACGCTAAAACTCTGTGTTTTTTTAATGCAAAACTAACTCTCTGTTCACTTGGAGAGAAAGGTAAAGTTTTGGCATGCAGATTATTTACATACACCTACAACTCCATTATTGGTAAATCAGAAAAGACATTCATTTTAAGAGRGAAAATGGGTTTTTTGGGCATGAAAGGTCTGATCATACATGTTTATGTCCTGTGACTCAAGATTATCTGAAACTCAGARCTTAATATATTTCTGTGAGTAAAGGAAAAATCCCAGCTACTACCAAAACCCACCCCAATCTCCTCTCCCTATTCTTTATGTGAAACCTTTCCCATACAACAAGATTTCTTAAACTGACTTCTCTCGTGTTTTATTTATTCTCCAATACATCCCCTTTTTGAAGAGAAACCAGCACATATCTGATAGGTCTGATTCTGCCACCATTAGTTAGATGTTATTTTGTCTACATATATACACAAGCCTCCAATATCTCTGCATGAGACAATTAAATTAGAAATATGAATTTATGGAGTTAGATTTTTAAAAATGTACGAATAATGCCAATGAGTAGTAATTGCAATATGTAACTACACGCACAAATGTAATTAGACACAGATATCTGAATGCATAAATATTCCACTTGCTTATTCAGGAAGGGTTGCTTTAAATGAACATTATTCAAATAATCGCACATGTGTTTTGCAAATGCAATTATACAATGAATTTTGCCTAAATCATAAATACTAGGTTATGTTAAATGTAGCAAGCCAAATAGCATGCATACATACTCTTGTTCTAACACTGAGCATGTGATTAACTGATGCACTTTAAAGCACTGTGATTTATGAACTGGCAACCATTTTTATTTTTATCCCTTTGTTTGCATTAGTTGTTACATGAGAAAACTTGACATCACATGCACTAGAGGACACATTAATTCTGTGGCTCTGTTCTTTTTCTGTATACAGAGAACTGGCTCTTTCTGTAGAGGTCCAGGGGTAAAGACCTCTGTTCTGCATAGGGGAGCAAATGTTCACCTTTTTATTGTGTCCAAAAGTGCTCTGTACCTACAGAAGAGAGGTTGGGGGTCTGGATTTGCAGTGCTCTATGTCACCGGTTGCACTGTGCCTGTCAGCCTTTATTATACCAACAGGAAAGAAAAGAATTCCCATTGATTTTTACCTTTCTTATTTTCACTATGTTCCTGATTTCAGAGCCACTGACTGTAAAGCAATACATTAAAACCAACTGAACTAGTGTCATAACCACATCATTATAGGCATGTAGCCACCATTTAGAAAATGTCAGCAATTAAATACAAAATTCAGTTAGTGAGAAGAAGGAAGAAAAATGCTGCTTGGCTTTGCAAGATATTTAAAAATCAAATTAGCTGCATCGGTACAACTGCTTTTTGCCGGCAAAGGAAATGTGTCGTCCATGTGAATATTAAATTAAATTAGAAGGAGTTTAAAAATATGTTCCCAGGAACAGTAACGCCAACAAAGCATCTGTACCTTATTCTTTTTTTATGCATAATATACTGAATTAGATAAAATCTGTCCATCCCATGCCATGATAATCTTAGAAAGGTCAACAAGAGTTTTATTCAGACTGGACTCAGGCCTAATATAAATCCAGTTTGGGGGCAAAGGATAATTTTAAATGGAAAACCAGCTGAGCTCAGCTCTCTTGTCATTTCTGTAGAACTGGAATTTTGCTGCTTTCAGTCACTGACTTAAATTGAAAGTCTTGGAAGAATAGAGAAGTCTAAAAATGGGGCCAGATACAAATGCGAAACGAGTTTAACAAACTCAGAATGTCATTAAGGCAACACCTTCCTGTTGCTGCCTCCCACCTCCCAGAATGCTTAGAAAAGAGAACAGCTGGATGAGCTTGAGCAGTTTCTCTGACCTTGAAAATTCTGTGTCCTGGATGTCACCTGAAAAAAAAACCAATTTCTTCTGAATTCAAAGATAACCTAGCATGCTGGGCAGGATTCAAGTATCCTACAGTTCTGCTGACTTTGGTTTTCATTGTGGGCTTTTATTCCTAGAAATGAATCATTCTCACACATTTCTTCAATGTTTTAGCAGCAATAGGCCTGAGCTGTGAAGGCAGAATTCAGAATAAGAGCTGAATYTCATCTCATATTCATTTAAAATATGAGTCTTTCCACTGCATTCAGAGTTATCAAATGGATGTGAAATTACTGTAAGAAAGATCAGAACCAAGTGCTGCCTGGGCTTATCTTGACTGACTAAACATATACAGCCAGTAACCTTGAGCCAATGTGCTTCCCAGCTCTACCTCATTATTTTCTTGGTCTAGCCTTTTTTAGGTCAAGTACAAAACAATTTTATTTCTCTTTGCAAAATACCTAATCCACCGAAATCTGCAGAGCTAAATTATGCCAGTAGAGGAAATCACACTGCTTTTCTCCTTGTGAATATCTTCTGATCTACACTGTCAGAAACAGCTAGCAGAACTTGCTTTCAAACTGTAGCTTTCCCTCCCTCTGCTATCAGTAAGAATTACTTGTAGCACCTTTTGGGAAAGCAATAACATTTYGCACATGAAAATGAAAGGCACTAGGAACACCCATATGAAAGGAACAGACAGTTGGCTTTTCTCCTTCAGTGTGAGGGAAGCAATCAATTCCTGTGTACAACATCTCGATGGGACTGAATTGTGTGGTGAAGCAGTATATTGCGAAATGCAAACACCTTTTCACATGGTTCTTTGAGGAGAGGAGAACTTTTGCGTCTCTGTCCTTACTGCAATGATATGCACTGTAGGCATAGTCATTGCAAAGATGATGGTATTTTGTCAGATTCAGCTCCATGGGAAAACATAAACTGTACATAAGAGATTTTGAGATCTGTTTGAGAATAACCCAGGGGAACAGTCATGCAGTTACTGTGGGTCAAAGATATGTCTGAGTCACACAGCGTTACAGTCAATTGCCTTGTTAGAGTCTGTTGCRTGACTGTTGAATTTGGGCTGGAAAGGCAGCCAACCCACCTGCCTTCATCCGCTGAAGATCAGTCAGAATAATGAGAGGGAAAAATGAAGAATCAGAATAGACGTCTTAATCTGCTGACTACTGCTCTCCCCAAATTGGTTTTCACTGAGCGCTTGTTCTTACCTTCTGTGATTATTTGAAAGGGAAAAGCAAAAGAAGTACCTTTCCAGTTAAATTCAAATGTTTAGATTACCCTAGTACATTGCATGAGACAGCTGATATTTAAAAAATGGATTAGGGAGATCTGACAGATTCACTCAAATGTGCTAAAGCCTAGTATAGAATAAAAACTAACTCTGAAATAGCACGAGATTGAGATGTATCACAAAAGCAACCAAAGGAGCAAATGCTCTAGGGGAGGCTACTATGGCAACCAGCTCTCTTGTGTTTTTCAGCACTGCAGCACTGGCGGGTCTCTTGGGAGACCCACCACACCGGATGCAACAAATACATCTGATCTGGAAATTAATGTGTGATTGCAAGGCCAGTGTTTCAGTCTGCATGTTGTTGAGTAGGGTAAAAGACTAGAAAATTGCAGCAGAAACTCTCTCCCGAACCTCAGTTTTCATTACACATTTGATTTGAAACCTACTGATTTTAACTGCTTTTCACTGTCATTTTTTAATTTTAGATGAGCTGCAGTGATAGTGTCAGAGCTGGGGAGGACCTTGAGAACATGAGATTTATTTCGTCTAACTTAGATGTTGCTGCTGTAGCCATCTACATTTCAGCTAGTCAAGTAAACTCAGATGAAAGTCAGTGGAGAGAAATGGGCATTTCTGGAGCTTTACATATTCACTCCAAGAAAAAATGAATCATGCTCTATAAGCAGCTATTTCTTTCCTCTGACTAGAAAAGAAATTTAAACAATCACTTCAGATGCTGATATATAACTATATCAGTGTAGGTGAGATAAATCCTAACCCAGGACCTTAATTTTCATGTCTTCTCATCTGAAGGTCACTTGCTGTTCCCCGCAGATAGCTCTGGCAGATTTTTTTTACCATTTTTCCTAAGCCTTCAGGTACTATGCAGGAACACACTACTGGGTTCCCCCACCATGCATAATTTCCAGCTCTGCTGCTTCTAGTCTCTGTTCACATTCACTTGCACCTTGTGTTCATCTCTCTCAATGTTATCTCTGGTTGTTGCCATCTCTGCAATAGTTTATTCTGAAACGTTTTGATTGTGGAAAAAATACAGGGTTTACTTTAAACAGCAAAGCTGAAAAGATCTTTAAGGATTTTATACCATCCAGAAATTTCCTGCRCTATGGTCACCTCTGTGTTTCCTTTACATTTCCTAAATCAAAATGAAGCGACACTGGTTAGTGTCTTTTGATTGTAGATAAAGATAACAGCTGATGCATAAGATTAATGTATATTCATGAGTAGAATTATAGCTGTGCATGAAAGCACTACATTACTGCTTGGTAATCAACATCTACTTTACTACTTTTTTTTTTAAAGTTAGCACAGTCACTAATCAAAGATAATTACACCACTGCCATTTGAAATGTTTATCAGGAGTTCTGTAGGAGGAAGAACAAGAAGCGCAATTTTTGCTCTACAGTGACATGCTATACTAACTAAAGCTGGGCCAACAATACTGTGATTTGGTTTTACAAAGCTCATGTGTAAAGTTTTGGCATGGAAATTATAATTGTAAAAAAGTAATATTTTGCATCTGAAAACGGCCTTCTACCTAAGAATCACAAGGTGATAGTAATTGTTAGGAAACTAATTCTCACCCTGTGCAGCATGAAGTGCAGAGGTACTGATATCCCTACTGAATGGTGAAACTGAGGCCCACAGAGGAGTGAGTTTCCAAGGAAGCACAATAAATCAGTGGCAAAACCAAGGATAGCATTCAGATTCCTTGTTCTCACTCCCGAGATTTAGACAACTTTCTGAAAAAAAGAATGAAAATGAAAAATAGTTTCCATTCTATCCAAACCACAGAGGAATAGGACAGCAAGCTTTTCAATTGGACTATTGCATATTGACTATGAAAGTAAGGTCTAAAGAGGACAGCTAAACAATACTTTATTTTAAAATAGAAAATTCATAAATTCTACAGAGCAGATGGTGAATTTAAACCATTCTCTAAGTTTGGAGTTGTTTTAGATAAACATTCATGCCTACACAGACTACATCTGTAATTTCTTTACAAACTCACTCTCACATTGCTTCATTTATCTTGCAAACTTTATAATCCTTTCTGCAGAAGACTCTTCACCACCCAGAAGCTCCACAATGTTTTACATGCTATTATTTTTTACTAGAGGACCACTAGTCCTTTCTCTTCCATCAGCAAGCCTGTTATACTCTCTTGGATTCTTTGAAAGGGAAGGTGGAAAGAAAGTAAGACTCAACCTTTCCACTCCAGTCCTTTCTCCTGATGTTATGTGAGCTGTAGGGAGACCATTTTTATTGTGGTAGAACCCAGGATACGCAGGCAGAACTGGGGTCATACTTCATGTATGCAATAGAATATTTGTTAATATTGACTTTAGGATGATGCAAGGAGTATGTATGAAGCCCTGAAACCCTTGCTCTTCCCAAGTCTTGTGGGGCTGGGGGTGAAGGAGGAGATGGGGAAGTGGAGGGGTTGTTAAAGAGAGCAGAAGTTGAACACATTTCCATTCTTGGTTCCCAAAAGCTACAAAATAGTGATTTGCCCAAGCATCACAATACCTCATCAATGATTTGTTTATTATTCATTAGCAAAGGTTAAAGTTTTCTGACTATCACAAAAATATTTCATAATAACTTAATTACTTAATTCCAGAGTTGGGTTCAAAAGTTTCCTGGGCTTCTGGGGTCACAAGAAGGTGCACAAAGATAGCTGTTCTACTTGTTCTTTGCTTCTTCACTTTTTAAACTCCCAGCTCCAGAAGAAAGCAATGTTAGGCACTATACGGCACCTTAATACGCTGCGAAATAATGACACACAACAAAAATGCTATAAAATATTAATGTAGACATTATATGACATAAATTTTGTATATATGAAGATGAGTCTGAGTTGCAAAAGATATTTAGCCTTTATCTCAAAGGCATTGTCAATTGTCTACCCTGGTAATCCTAATTTCTCAGACCTTCTCAAGTATTTGTTCATTCTAATTACAAAATAAATTGCACTTGGAGACTGATTTCCAGAGGTGCCGAGCATCACCTGACCACTGTTAATTCAGTGGGAATGACTGGTACTCAGCACTAATGAAAATCAGAATTGTCCACTGTTAACCATTGCCATTCATCTTCATATTCAAGGCAGTCATTACTAAACAGTTTTATAGACTCTTGAGTTCATTTCTGGTGTTGTGGTACGGTATTGTAGTATCACTCTGTGAGCAGAGAACTGTCTAATCATAACCATTATGTCAAACAGACCACCCATAGCAATGTCATATCATTTTGTTCTTTCAAAGATTGTGATGTATTGTAAATGTGTATATGTTTGCTTGTGTATGTACTTATTTTGGACTACAAAACAATACAAAATTTTGTTGTAATCTAGTCAGCTATTTAAATTGTTAGAGCAACAGTTTTCTAGTCATGTGTGCAGAGAATCCTGAAATGGGAATATATAATTCTAATAGGTGAAAATGGTAAACTTCTAATATTGCCCATTGTACCTAGAAATCTTAATCGTAGAATAGCATCGAGCTAGGATATACTGCTTTTAAAAAACTCCCATCCCATCCATTACCACTGAAACCGCTTCATCCCTCTAAAGTCATCAAATGAGTAGCTATTCACAAGAGGTGTACAGTAATGGAGAATGTTATTATGGCTCATTGGCACAACCCCGAGGCTTGCATTACGTAGGCTCCTACAAAAACTTGGTTTAAGCCCTGACAGAACTGATTCAATCCTTCAGCCTTCTGGAGACGATAAAATAAGTTCCATGCAATTAACTCAGGGAGGATTGTTCAGAATCAGTCTCTAAAACCAAGGTGCTATCAACAATCTGTGAATGGTAATGATCTTCTGGTACTTTTCAGATAAGTCCTGTTTGAACACCTAACAGTAAAATTCATTTGTGAGAACTGTACTCCAGCTCCAGTGCCCAACTTCACTTCTCATTCTGTGATTCTTCGCTTACAAACGATTCAAACTGCAATAAAATCCCAATGAAAGCCACAGCATGAAGTTTCTTTTTAAATCTAACATGCTCCTTAGTTTTCTTTTCAGATTTCTCTGTTACAGATCCTAGCTCTTTTTGTTTAGATCATTAACAAGTTAATACATTGCCTTGGATATCAATGGCTATATCTACTAAAAGCTCAAGGTCTGTGTGTCTCATAGGCACAACGCGCCCAGTGATTTGCCCGACGGCCATCAAGATGGTTGCCTCCAGCGCAGCTTGCGCTCTACCTGCCCTGATGGATAACCGGCTGCCTTGCGTGCCAGTAGCACAGACCCCCACATGCTCTGGAAGCAACCCTTCAGCTATCCACAGATGGTTACGCTACTAGAGGGGCTCTGCTTTGTAGGGTCCCCGTCTCCAGACAGCAGTTTGGCCTTAAAACTAGCCCTTATGAATCAAGGTTAAGTGTCCTTCTGAGTCAATGTTTTAAAGCATATTTCCAATATGTGCTAATGTGGTAGACTGACAGAGGAGTCTGCCATCGTATTGCAGCACAGAGTAAGAAGCATCTGTGTATCAACTGGTTGCCATATGGTAGCCATGGAGCGAGGCCAGGTTCTGCCAATGCCAGCAGAGAGATCTCTGTAGCAGAGAGACCCTAGCAGAAGGCGACGAAGCACTGCAGCAATTATGAAGTCCTATCCACCCGAGGCCTGCACAGATCCCATGCTGGCTCAGAAGTGACTAACGCTTACTGGGAAATAAACACAGCAAAACTAGTGAAGAGTTACAAGGGAGAAAACATAATTCCTCTTCTCAGTGACTGACTGCATTATTTATTAGGATCACTATCTTCTCTGTCACCTTTCTGCAAACACTTTGAGGCCTCACACAGTCAGAGATGCAACTGTACTATTTCCCAAAGAACCTACAATTAAAACATCACCATGAATCACTGTCTGAAACACAATAATCCTCAACGACACTTAATATGAAGCTCAAATTCCATGATATAGTGTTTCAGACCTGAATATGAGGGTTACAGCTGCTTGAAGAACTAGTACTAGAGAAAAGTTTTTTGAACAGCAGGTTGATACCAACAATTCTCTGGGCACCAGCTTCTTTGGGTCTTAGTTTGGGCCTTTGCTTTTTTGGTCTATAGCTACTGAAATGATGATGAGCACTGCAAAAGGCTATGTGAAACAGCACTGAACTCAACTGCGGAGTAATAAACACATCAACATGCCACTTATAAGCAGAAATTACTGCAATCTCAGTGCTTGAAAATTAATGATGGGGGGAGGTGACACATGCACGGCATTCACTGAAAGCAATGTAGGCTTTTTATTGGCAGTATCCACCCAGTTATGCTGGAAGTTCATATCCGTCATATGCATGATAATTAGAGTCCATTAACAGGGAGGGGGACAGGAGAAGAATTTTCATGAATTGTGACAGCACACTATATAGGGGGGAATATACAATATTTGTTTTCCAAGAACAAAACCTGCCATTTGCATGAAAATAGGCTTCATTTTTTTTAAAAAAACCTACGTGTTCAGAATCACACTATTCAGGATTTAATAGTACAGCTGCTCTGCGAATCTTCATGTCTCAAAAAGGACTAGTGCAGCTGCCTGTAAAAACTGGAGAGGCAACCCACAGATGGGAAAATGCTGTTGATAGCCTCTGAGCGGGGCTGGCTGATCTCATGGAGAGCTCTGAGATAGTATCAAACCATGGAGAACTGGTACCACTTAACCTCAGACTGGTGTATAAAACAACAGGACACTGTGTGGTGAGAGAGAAGTGGAAGGAGAAGAAGGACATGTAGTATACCTGGAATACAGGGCTGAACCAGTGAGTCTTGATTTCTGGATAGCCTGTAACTTAATCTGCCCCAGTTCCTCCAGCTTCAAACTGGGGAGAAGTAAAAATATTTAATTACTTCAAGTAATTAATTACACATTTAATTCTGTTAAATTAATACTGTATTACACACTGAAAACATGCTCCAGAGACTGGTAGTTCAAGATCAGAGTCTAACTGGCTCATGGTCAGTACACTGCTAAGTTTCAACTCCCAGGTTTCTATATGGTTATTAATTAATCAGTCAGAGCAGGAAAGCTTTTGCCTCTTCAGTGCGTTTCTAGCTGGTCAGGATTTCATGGGCTGGAAGAAGCTCTGACTGACCACATGAATTGTCTCACATCTCTTCCATATATGATCAAGCCTCAGTTAAGATCAGATATCAGATACATGGGCCCAATAAACGTGAAACTTGCAAAAAAGCCTGGAAGTACAGAATCAAATCCATATAGCTAAGCACAGCTGTGAGCCAGAGAACAAAATGCAGACCCAATCCAGTCTGCTTCTAAACTGAAAGGCTTGTTGGCAGATCTAATATGCCATTTATGATGATACAGTGATACAACTCTCATGTAATAATTACTGCTAATTTTATGTACCTCCTGGAGTAATTTAGGTTGCACTGTTATAAAGCATTTCCAAAGTTTCCACTGCCTCTTAGAAGCCACATTCACTGATGAATTTCTGGTTAGCTTAGTATGCATTTCAAAGCGCAGTGAGCTGTTTCCATTTAGCCATTTTAATTATGCAAGACCATAAGCTGCTTTATGAATTACATTCTAAAAAAGCATTTTCATTCTTATATTGCAATTATGCAGTGAATGTGGAATCAAATGACAATGCTGTGGTTCGAAGTCAGATTAGCAGAAATACATACATCTTTATGAAGGACACCATCATCAGTCAATGGGCCAAAAGCAGCAGCTGGATGTAACTCCTTGGAGCTGACTTAATGCCAGTGGTAAATTTGGTCACTGTTTCAAAAGGCATTTCCTTGCTTTGTAGGTGATGGACAAAAGTTTGTGGCTGCCTACATGACTGCCTCCTTATGCATCACAGAGAAACCATCATTCACCATCTTTTTCATGCATTGACTAAACATAATTGTGTCCTAGTCTCCTGAACTAAAGGTTTGCTGCCTTCTGCGTGACAGCCTCTACCCCAATCATGGGTAAGAAGTGAGCAGAATTACCATACTGCCTTGCTAGTCTTCAGAGAAGTATTGCAGAGAGAAAGACACCCCAAGTGCAGAACGGCAGTGATGACAAAATCTCTTAAAGCTCCTCTTGGGACCGGAAAGTCTTACACAGAGAATCCACAACAGTCTCCCACAAGTGAATCGTGACATCTTCACCGCTCAGAATAAAATGGTTAATTTTTTTCTTTTATTGTAAAAGCCTTACATCGTCTGAGGGTAATTCTCCACACCTGTCATCCTAGGTTTTGGCAGCAAAGTCCAAAACTCTCAGAATAGGACGTCAGAACATATTAAAGCAAGGAAATAATGTTAAGAAAATGCTCTGTAATAACAATGTCTGAAAACTGTGATTAAAAAGAAAGTCAGCATGAAACAGAAATGTACAATAGCACATTTTGATTCTCATGTCAAGTACCTGGAGATAGTCTGTACCCACCTATCAGGAAGACTGAACCTGAAAGTTAATAACTTGGCACTACGAGAAGAGCAGGATATTTACAGAATTACACACACCAAACTACTAACATCATTCAGAAATGAGAAACAATAGCAAAAGAGAACTGTTTCGCCAAGATGGAGAAGAAAGAGGGCAGAGGAAGAGCAAAGAAAGCCTCACTGAGGGTCATTCCTCTTCTTTAGCAATTAAGACTCTCCTCTCTAATCCTTCCTCTATATATTTTAATCTCTTAAAGATATTTTAAGGAAGTAGCTTATATAGAGGCTGGAAATTAACAGGCCTGTTAGCCGTGACTAAGACCACCTGATATGAATGAACATAGCCCATGACGTTTCTGGGATTTAGCAGTTACAGAGGAGGGCAGGATCAGGCCTGAGGACTTGCTTCCATTCCTGCTTCTTAGTTTACTTCATGGAAGCATAAAATAATAATTTTAGTGCATGGAAGGACAAAAGAAAAATGAAGACATTTCTTTATTCCAACACACCAACTTTCTTCCATAAGCAGGTGCTATGCTAATCGATTCCCTGGGCTTTGACCTTTCTAGAGGAAATAGTCTTATTTTGCTACAACATTTATCACCAGGCCAAAATGTCAGCACTGTAGATGGTATTCTTTAGCAACACTTGGTACGATGGCTTGCATGCAACTCTAGAAACGTAGCTTCTGATGTGCTGCTAGATACAGYATCTCCTCCAGGAGGGGCACAAGCAAAATGGAATAACGCAATCACTTTTCCCCTGTATAACAACTCACAACCTGATYAGAAAAAGGTCAGAAAAGAGTGTTATTGCTAAATATATTGTGTCTATGAAGGCAATAAAAGCAGCATCAAGAAAGCCTACATAAGTTTTCTATTCCACTACCACGTTTCTGTAAGTGTAGCTGACAGTTTTCCCTGCCCTTTGTTTTTTCTTACACATTGTACTGATCTGTACAATAAGCTGAATGCATCTGAACCACTGTGCATTGTTAAGACTGCCTTCTCCCTTTCTTGAGCCCCCCTCCATAACGTCACTTTTCAATTCATTTTAGAAAGTCAATACCAAAAAAGAATCAATGTACTGGCTGTTTTAACTATAGTAATAAAGACCTCATCAAGCAATAGAAGCATCTTTCCTGTGTTATCATTCGTCTTGCATAGCACTTGATGAAGCACAAATATTATTATGACAGACAAAACAGCATTTCTAATTTAGCTCAACAAAGACTGTTTACTATAGATACGGTGAGGTGTGTTCTGTGGAGTTGTTACCAACAAAAGCCTTGCTAGTATCCTGCTCATGCGTGGTGTTTCACTTAAAAATCACTAGCAAAGAATCTGAAGCAAAAAAATCTGCAAAGATTTAAACTACGTAAGAACCATTTGTTTCATTCCAGAYGACAAAATAACACATGGGAAGAGGTACAGAAGCTGGGGACGCAGTGAAGGAGATACCAGTGGACCGCTGATTTCCCCGCATGAATTAATGACCATGGTTAGGATTGTTCTCAAGAGATTTTCTATGAATTTGGTGGAATACTGTAAATTTATAATCCTGTAATGGATTACTATTTCTTGAGTCAAGAGTAACAGTGGAGTCCACTTATACTAACCTGACACAGGTTTGACTAAAAGAGTCAGATGAGTCAGGTTTACTACTTTCAGTCAGTTCCTCATGTTTGAAGTCTGACTGAACCCAGTGGCTCACAGACCCTTTACAGGGTTCATCTGCAGTCACATCTTTTCAACRTTAAGTACAATGATGGCTGTACTAAAAGTTATGTCCTATAGGGTTAAGCCTATAAAATGGAAGTGCTCATATTTTGAAGTTTCCTGAATCTAGCCTCTTCCTTGTGTATAGCATTCATTCTTTAATGTATAGAGTCCTCTAAAAATAACCAGCCTCCCAGTGCTTGGTCTATAGACTGACTGAGGAAAAAGGAATGAAAATAGTTAAAGTTTGTATCACAGTTTGTCACTTCCTGGCTCACAGAGGAACAATATAGAAATTAAAGTTATTTAAACACATTTGCCAGTGCAAGGAAAGTCTTTCTGTTTTGCTGTTGTTGACAAGTTACATTCCCAGCAGGAACACATTTTAATCAATAAAGCCTCAAATTTACCAGGTAGGATGATAATAAGATTCTGCAGTATCTGCTTTTCTCAGTGTCCACAAGCATGCTAAACAACATGTCTCTGCGCAACCACTGCATAGAAAGCAGATTCTCTCCCCTTCGCATCCCCATATCTTTTCGTGGTACTATGACTTTATTAAGATGCCAGCAATACACTGTGGCTAGCAAGGTGTTCAAAGCAGGGCTGGAGCTTCTTTGCAGAAGTTAATAGTTCAGATCATGCATGCTAATGGTTCTTAGTAAATTGATATGTTGTTATTGCTTAATTCTGGTAAACATTCTTACTGAAAAGTAGTCTCTCAATTGCAGCCCATCTAAAATAAGCTCATTTATGCTAATGTTTTTCTCCTTGACACTCAGTAAATTCTTCCTAATGCATTAATTATGACTCCAGATAGACCAATGATTATTTCATATATGCTAATTAGGAATCATTTTATTCAGCCTGCCACACACATCAGTAAACAAGTGGAATGAATTCCCCACAGAGAGGATAAAAAGACAATGATTTTCCTTCCTATGCAGCTTAGAGAATTTACCCCACAATCAAGAAGTAATTAGAGAAGAAATGAGGAGTTAGAAAATACACTTACAGGTGTAAGAGACACCGAGAACATGTTCCTTCTCAATGATACAATAAAAGTGGATGACTTCCTAGCTGATGAGTTTTTACCATATATGATTAAGAACTGCAAGCTCCCTCCATAAAATAAATAAAAAATACAATCAAATTAGTTCCATTTGTAGCAGAACAAATTGATATGAAAAAGTCTCATTTCAGTGCTGGGATTGAAAAAGATCCAAGGTTGAAACAGATCATGTGATGCATTACCCTCATGTCTACTTACTCAGTGCCAAGGTTAAGATCTGGTAGAGAAAATTTTTTGCTCCTGATAGTTAAAGGTCCTTAAGTGCTACTGAAGCCCTCAATTCTAAAATTAGATCATGTACACCACTTGTTGGTGACCGCTGTGTAATTGCTAAGGATATCTCTGTAAAAACATAATTTTAGGATTGGAAGAAAAGATAAATGAAAAATGAATGTTAAAAATAACATTATAGGGATATATATATATTAAGCACAAACTCTTAGATCCTCATGATGCAAATGATAATATATTTCAGTATGAAAGCTGTCAATATTTATGTGCACATCAGGTCCCTATATATACACTTAAGTTTGTACTCAGAGAAAACTTACTTGTGCGTGGATGTGAGAATTTGTACTTTATTTTTCCATTCATGTCGTTAAAATCAAGTTTAATCATTTTACAAGTTTACACACTCAGTCCTGCAGTCCTGCTGGATACTTTCTGAAAACATGCAATCACTGCAAAAATGGGATGAATGGCTGCACTGTCCTAAGGGAGACACATTCTGGAACCTGTATGGAAATAAAATACGATTTTTGACCCAAACTCTTCTAGAGTCTAGGAGCACTGAGATGAAGTCTGAGACCATTTCTGCAATCTAATGAACTGAATTTCATGCTAAAAAGATCCTAAGGAATATCAATCTTATAACTAATTAAAGTTGTCAGAAGTACTTTTGTATGTTATTTAGGCTGGAAAAAAGGAAACTACTTTTCTTTATGTAGATGAATATAGACTTCTGGTCGACTACAAATGAATGCAGTTCACATTCTGAAGAATGAGCTGGTTCTGGATTACGTGTTCTACTGCAGTGATGTGAGTTCGGGAGTTTCAAATTTATCTCGCATACCAAACTGTAGCACATAAATTGTCCGTGTTTTTAAATTTAAACTTGGGGAATTTGAAGAACGCTTTTGATCAACTGGGAAACAAATCATACAGTACTGAAGATACACCACAATGTGCGAAAAGTACTTTTGTGAAATCATCTCCATACATTTACACTACCATCATCATATCCTTTTTTCAAGCTAGTCAACTCTTTGCCCTAAGGGTCAGCAGGTATATGGAGTTATTCCTAGTGGAGGAACAAATAGGTGAACTGTACTAAAGGACTCTATGAAACAATAAAGGAAATAAATCTAGGATTATTAAAATTAACATCAATCGGTTTAGACAGAAAATCCATAGCTGTCCAGTTAGATTACTCAGTCATTCAAACTCCTTGGAGATAAGGGCTGCTAATAGACTGTTTTAACTATGCTACAGTTTTAATGAATGCAGGATAGGTAATTTTGGAAAGCGCCTCGTAAAAAAAATACTAGTAAATTTAAATTTTAATTTAATTCATGTACTTTTTTTGTGTATGGGAGCTGCTATTTGGTTGGGTGGCTGTTAGAGCTTATGAAAAAAGTAATGAAAGTTTAGATGGATACCGTTCAAGAGCATTAGCCATAATGATCACACTGTAAGCTATTAGCAGTTTTAAATATATAAATATATAGCTGCTAATGGGATATGTGTTTATGACACCATAGCAAGATTATTTTGCCACTAATGATTATTTAAAGAGGAGAAATTGAAATTCCAAGTTATCTGCATGCCACACTATTTAAAGGGGAGGCCATTCCCTTAATGTTCATTTCAACGAAGTTATGAATAGCCAAGTTAGTTAGGCTTACAGACAACATATTGAAAACTGATTAAAAAATAACGATGGTCCCTTGCTGGTGGTATGGCAGGAGCACACTTCACTTGTCTTTTAATACACTGTCCTAATTTTCAGATATATGTATCTCAAAAAATACTAAATGAAGCCATGTGGAAACCAAAATTTCTACTGAGTTCTGGTATGCAAAAATAGGAGAAATTTCAATGAAATAATGCTTTCTTTGTCCTACATGGAAATCAAAAGCTACAGGAAACCTTCATAATTCCATTTGCACCTTTAGCATCCATCTTGTCACTAGAATATAGTTTCCATGGGTTTAGAATTTTTTAAATTTTTGTTCATTTTTTGAAACAATGAAATTAAAGCAAATAACTGAAAGTAGGTAATCACATTATTAACACCTATTTAATGCTGCACATGCAAGCTATTGACTTCAAGGCAGGCTGGACTGTCCCAGCAGGCTTCTTTATAATGCCATATGGGCACCAAATTTCAACTAACACAGTGGGTACTGTAAGTACTGTGAAGGCATCTGCGTGGAGGAACTATAGCTGGATAGAAGACAGGGATAATATGTTACAAACTCCACTATAGGTACCTTCTTTTAGGGTATCATTATTCATTTGGGCTTGGGATTTTATTTCCACATACAATCTGAGTAAATTAAAATAGGACTGTACGGCACAACGTCACATAAGGAGAGTTGAAGGAAGGTAGATCTCCTCAGTTAGGCAAGGAATACACAAAGACGTGGCACATTTATAAAATCCAGCAACAAAAGCTTTCTGAACGCAAATCCTCTGAAAAGTCAACGTGAATCCAGGTTCCATCCCCAAACAGCAACTTTTAGAGCACTGACAAAGCAGCGTCATCTCAGCCTTTCACAGCTCAATGTTATACTCACAAGACTAATTTTTGTCATCAGTGTTTTTCTATTTGTAACTGGTACTGAGCACCTTTCTACTTGTGATATTTTTCATGTGAATACAAACATAAGAGAAATGAATTTCTCCATCAAAAGTTGCATTTATATTCTGACACTCAAAATAGTTTCTTTCATTTGTTTATGCAAATTCTTGTCCCCTGTTGTTCATTTTTTCAAGAAAATGGTATCATTGTGCTCTTTATAACGTCACACAGGGCATAGAATCTGAGAAACATGTTCTGAAAACACTTTGCTACTTTTCAAGCTATATTTTTTTTAAAACACAGAATTTATTTTCAAGCCACTTAGGGTTTGCTTTTTTTTTGTTTGTTTTTGAGGGCTGAGGGAGGGAGAGTGTGTAGTARAAGCCAGGCACTTAATTTTCAAATCTGGGAATAATATTCTTTTTCACTGGAGACAAAACCCTCTCTCTGGACAGGACTGACATCAATTATGTGAGAATTTTTAGAGTATTCAATGTAATGGATGATAGTTTTAATTACTTAAATACATAATTGCTTGACAACTAATCTCAATCATGATTGTGTTCCTTCTTTTTTTTTTTTTATCTGTACCAGACACTTACAAAATGAACATTCAAGTATAATTGATTATTTTTAAAAAAAACAACTATGTTCCATTGGTAATTGCATTGTGTGCTGTTTATTGAGAATTTTGACATTACAAAAGGGCTTAAAAGACATGGATTTAAAGAGGATTTGGCATGCTAAGAGTATCATAACTTATCAAGTCTATGGCATTAACTAAATGTCCTACTTAAAGCAGTGCCGAGCTAAAGCAGTCAAAGCACATGAAATTTAAATTGAAAAAAGAAGAATATCTCTTCTGTGGATTTTAGCTGTGGTATAGGATCTTTGCTATTCTCTGTCCTTTTCACCTTAAGTCAGCATAGCCAAAATTGGTACTTCTCCATGAAATTTCAGATGTTATGAACTGTGAAATTATGACATTGTAAGCAGAAGATCTTGCAGTCGATTCACAAAATGTCTGAGTACTTGAAATGCAAGTTTAAAAAAAAAGGTAGTAGAGGTAACAATGAAAAAATTTTGCTCATTTCATTCCCCATATTTAGCTCATGCTACATACTTCTGATGCTGGTCACTAGTATTGGTGTTCCTCATGGCATAGATAACAGTTATCCAGCACCTACAGGATTGCTCGAGTTATTAATCTTACAATCAAACAGTAACTCTGCCTGAAATTGCACACTGGTCAGTAAATATTAAACAATTTTTCCAAATTTTTATATTTTAAAGATTGGGAGGATTCCTGATGACTAAAAGGAAAAAGGAAAAGGTAAATGTTATGCCCGTTTTCAAAAATGGCAATAAGATAGATCAAGGGAACTACAGACTTAGCGGCCCTTGGGACAACTGAGGAACAATATTCATGGAAGATAGTTCTGGGCACAGGAAGGACAAGAAGGTGATTGGGGACAGCCAGCATGTATTTACTAACAGCAAATTGGGCCTAATCAATCTGATTGCCTTCTGTGATGAAATGACTGACTTTGTCCCCTGTTCTCTCCCATCCACAATGTTTACCTTGGCTTTACTTAACATTTTCAACATGGTCTCCTGTTTCATCCTTGTACCTAATTAGAAAGACTGGGTTAACGGACAACTGGCTGGACCATTGGACTCAAAAGGTAGCAGTGAAAGGTTCAAAGTGTAACTGGAGGCTTTACTCAGGGGTTGATACTGTTTAACATCTGTGTTCAACAATGACAGAGAAAATGCAGGAGAAAGCTCCCTCAGCAAGTCTGAAGATGACACAAGGAAAGCGACTGATCCACTGAAGGCACAGATGCAATTCAGAGAGACTTCAACAAGTGGGAGGAATGGGCCAAGAGGATCATCATGAAATTTAGCAAAGACAAATGCTAAGTCCTGCACCTGAGACAGAGTAACTCCACAAAATAGGACCACCTGACTTTTAAGCAGTTTTACAGAGAGACCTGTGGCTCCTGGTGAACAAGTTGAACCTCAGTCAGCAAAGTGCCTTTTTGGTGATGAAACCTGACTCCCACTGGGCTGCATTAACATGAGCATGGCTAACAGGTCAAGGGAAATGATATTTGCCCTCTGTACTGCACCTGTGAGAACACAAGTGGAGCATGCATCCAGTTTTGAGCCTTGTAGTACGAGCAAAACATTGTCAAGTCAGAAAGAGCTCAACAGAAGGTCGTGAGGATGGTTAGGTGGCTGTAACACATGAGGTAGAATGAGAAGCTGGATTTGCTTGGTGTCAAGAAGAGCTAAGAGGGGATCTAAATGCAGTCTTCTGCTGGCTGAAGGAGGATTATAGAGAGAACCAAGGTCAGACTCTTCTCAGATGTGCATGGTAAAAAGAGAAGGGGCAAGAGATCCACAAGTTAAAGTACAGGAAATTCCAACTAGACACAAGGCAAAATATCATCTCTGTCCTTGGAGATATTCAAAATCTGACTGGACATGGCCCTGAGAAACCTGCTCTAATTTCAGCATTGGTCCTGCTTTGATCAAAAGATTGGACAAGATAACCTTCAGAGGTGCCTTCCAAACTAAGTTGTTTAATGATCAGAAAGGAAATACAAATTCATGAAATGTTGCTATAAATGAATAATGCAGTACGAGGGCATAAAAAAATAAATAAATTGGCAAGATAATTTGAACTACATTCTCTTTTGTTCCTAAGCTCCATTAAATTCTGGGAAAGATGGGATTACCAGAGCTGATCTTTGCTTGTCTGAGCATAAATTTAGAGTATGGAAGGAAAGATCAGCAGAATGGAGACATTATTGGAGGACTCATGGAACACAGTACAACTCTGCAAACTAAGCTCCCTCCTGACATACCTCCTGCACCAAGGTGAGAGAGGGTGTTACACCAACAAAACCTTCTGCTACGTTCCTTGGACAACTACCAACAGAATCCAAGACTCTCTTCAGCTATAATTTTTGTATTGTATGAACAGCACCCACAGACTTTGATATGAAGTGAAAGTTTGACTTCTGGATATAAAAATGTTTAGATGATCTGTTGAGGATCTCTCTCTAAGGAAGGAGTGTGGATCTTGAGAAGTATCCAGAAACCAAAGCCACTGATGAAAATTCTATTATGCTAGGAGCTGTACAAACATAAAATAAAAAGACTGTTCCTTATCTAAAAAATTAGTTGCAAATACATAGAGTATTGCAAATATTTATAGAGAAAATGGATTTTTGTAGATGATTTAGCAAGATTTGGGGAAGGTATGGCTTTACAAGTAAAGCATTTTGGTTTCAAATAGGTCAAAAAGAGATTATCAAGGGATGAATAATGCAAAGAAATGGACCTAAGCATGGGATTGTAGGAAGAATGAGCTCTTTACCTCCACACTTAGAGCTGACTGCAGGATCAGTCTGGCTTAGGAAACCACAGAATAGGCTAAAAATATAGGTTAACGGTTAGTCTAATGTGCTGAGAAATAGGCTGACAAATTTAATACACGCACTTATTATGTTTATAAGAAAATGGCTTATATTAGTGATTACGAACACTGGAGTAGTGTTCCTGACGTGTCTCATATGTGACATAAGAGTTCCAACTGATATCCATGCTGAGGTGCAAGGTGCATCCATCTGCAGGTGCAGGGACACCATCCTTTCCCTGGAGCTTACCACTTGGTCAGCCACCTATTAGCTTTTCTCAACATCCTAAAACATTCAGTATTAGGACTCTCCTGCTCCATTAAGTTTATAAAGTTATATCATTTACACAGATCTTTAATGCAATATCTATTGACATTAGTCTGTTATATTTAATAATTACTTCAGTAAAGTTCTTTTAAAATTTGTTCTTTGGAATACTACTTTTTTTCCTGGAAACTGGTTTCCCCACTCATATTTGGGGGTCAAGAGGATATTCTTTGGCTATAAAAGCTGACCTTTGAGGTCCTTTGCAGATGAACAGTCTCACTGGAAAAGAAATCTAAACAAAATTGACATGAGTGTTAGCCAAATGAGTGAGAATTGAGTCTCATGATATCCATGTGTGGTAGTGAGAGAAAAGCATTCATACTGAAAAGTATGAATATGCATGTATGAATGTATGAATATCACTGAAAAGTAAAGTAAATATTCAGCAAACTGAATATATGAATATATGTCATGGAGAGCAAAATCAAAAGCTCACTGATTGGAAAAAGAGTTTGCTGCAAACTGTAATCAAAGTTTTGATTTGAGTTTTTGCTTCTTTGGCTGTTTCAATGGCTTCTTCATTCTCCAACATAGTATAGAAAATGTAACATAAGAAAGCTGAATGGGCTCAAGGAATTTTGGAGTTGCTTTTTACCTTCTCTGTCATTACAATTCCTAGAATTTCAGGGAAATTGTACCCTGCCTGAATACATCTTTAAATTGCTTGGCTGAAATGCTGTGTGTCTACAGATCATCAAAATGTACTTCTCTGAACAGAACATCTTTGAGAAAAAAAGAAATATAAATCCTCCTACTTCCCATACAGACTGGAAAATCCAAAAGAAAATTAGTACAACATACCAAACTAATTCCAGTCATTCATGCCTTTCATGCATGTTAGCAGAGTATTCCCTTTGCTCCACACCTGCCTCTATAATCACCGCAAAGAATGACTGGAACATCAGACTGTGTTCTTTTGTGATTAGAAGGTAATTAGTTTTAATTTGTTGTTAATGATACAAGAACCAGCAACGGGGATTTGCTTAAAACTCTTGATCTTTTTTACCATGATTTTTGGCAAGCCTCATTTTTTGTGATGATATGAGACTACCACTCCTGATTATATTACCCCTTTTCCTTCATGTGGATATTAATCTTTCACAGAAAGTGTGGCTTGTTTCTAATGAAAGCCTTAAACCATAGAATAAGAGCATTCAATTAGGTGCTTTAGAAATAGTATCTCATTCAAACTGCATAGGAGGCTGGTTAAATACCTTGCTGTCCAAATGACTTAGGAAAATTAATGGACCAAACTGAAGTAAAAACCTCTATATTCTTTTCTTGTAACAAAATAAGGACAACCTAAATGTAAAAAATTGCCAAGGATATTATATAAGCAAWCAGCTCCTAACAATGCTTTTCTAAGTGTGCCAATATATCATTATTCAGAATTTAGGCTTTATTCAAGCTTCATTGGGAAGAGCAATTATATCAGAGGAAAACTACTAGAGTTTTCTCTCTTGTTAATTAAGGGACAGTAGCAGATTTTTTGGAGGTTACTATAAGGTTACTGAAGTATTAAGTTTAGGTGCCTTCAGAACTGGAAATGAAAAACCAAGAAAATGAAGATCCAACACTTCTCATATCTCAAATATCTGGGTGTTGGTATCAAGACTGGTGGACTAGTATCAACATTACTATCAGTTTCTGAATTCTGTTTTGTTCTGCATGTTAAGCATGGGTCTAAATAAGCCTGTAGGGAGATTATTTTACTGAATTTCACATTGCTTTCCAGCCAGAAAAGGTATCCATCCTCTTGTTGAAAAATCACTGAAAAAACATCAGGATAGCAATCCAGGGCTAGGGAATGATGAAGTAAAGGAACGGAATGCTTACAGTAAAGTTACAGGACAGACAGACATTTCCTAGAAGATATTCCTCAAAGATAAGCTGAACAACTTCCTAGAAGATATACCTGGAGAAATTCTTACTTACTAAAGGAAAATAGCTTTAGGAAAAATATACAGGAAGCTGACTATATATTGCTATATATAGGAGGTCTCCACAAACAGTTTGACATTTTAGACTTTGAAAACTCAGAGCCTTAGGTCTCCAAGCACAGCCGTGCTAGACCAATCTGTACAGAGAAATAAATGGACTGGCTCTCATGCAAAAAGTTCCTGAGGCACAGGGAGTACACAGAGAGCTACGCTACTGCGGAGGCACTTTGCAAAGCACAGTAAGCTTGAGGACTGCGCTCCCACTCCTCATTACTGTTTCAATTATCCATTTTTTCCCCATTGCTAAAATTAAAAATTAGGCTCCCACTTTCACAGTTCAAGGGACTGCTGTGTTTAAATTAAGTCCTTAAATTTTAGCAATCTAATCAGGACTCCGGTTTGCAGAATCAGGACCTGACTCAGCCAAAGAGTGTGCTTTAACTCTCCAAATTTCTTAAGAAAACAAAACAGGGGACGAAGTTTTGAGGTTTTCCATAAATTTTCAGTAATGACTTTAGGAAAAAAGAATTTCACCTTTAAGTTTTCCTATATTAAAATGTGTTGTTAGAGAAGGTAACTTTTAAAGCAACCTAGTGTTATGTCAAGTAAAAACTCTGAAGTGTCTTTCACTCCTTGAATGAAAACAGTGTTAAAGTTAAAATGTTACATTTTCTCCAACAGCCAAGCTCTAATGTGAAAATTAATGTGCCCTGCCTGAGAACCTCTGCAATACTACTAAATGCATTAAAAATTGCTGCTTCTATTCAGTAGTGATGAGTTGGCTTTTAAAACTATAAAATAGCCATCCACAACTGCGTTTTATTGATTTACTTTTTTAGTTACACTTTGCACAACATAAAATTAATTTGCAAATGATTATCTAGTTAGCAAACATTTTGGCTAATTACAAAATTGGAAAAATCTTTCATATGAAATGAGGAAGAAAAAGTGAAGGATGGAATTCTAAACCCYGTAGTTTTGTGTTAGCTGCCAGAACCATTTCAGTAGTGTGGGAATATTGATGATTTGAGTCTAAAAGCACCATAACACTATGCGCACCAAAGCACCACAATGGTTAAATTAACTAAACAAATTTCTGCTTTTTACCAGATTTTTTTTTCTTAAGCAAAATAATATTTTGGTTTAAGTTAATAACAGCCTTTATGTTTTTTCCAGAGGAAGTGAAAGTATCATTCTAGAAGGACTTACCATGATTTTATTCTAAATTTTATTTGGAAAAAAGACAAGAAAAAATAGTAATGTGAAAGAATTACTAGCTAGAAGGTGTTGGGGAGAGGGGCCAATCATCTCTCTTCAAATCTTTCTATTAATCTGGCATTACTGTTGATGTAACCACGTTTGACAAAAAAGCAATCAAGAATAATAAGAATTCTGCAGCGTCAAATACATTTCTTTTCCTTATTCCTTGCAAATAAAAAAAAGGTAAAATATAAAGTAAAATTGTATAGACCTGAGGCCTTTGAATCTTTTTTCATTTGTTAGAACTAATTATTACTGAAGTTTAGACTGAAGATGTAACTTCTACACAGAGGCATTTCCAATTTTTGTTTTTACTTGTACTACCGATTTGTACAGCTCTCTGCCACCTATATTCAGTCTTCTGCAACCTACATCCTATCACAGCAACTCCAACCTTGCAGAGCATTTCCTTGGTGCAGAGGGCAACCACTGCTGATAGAGCAGGCAGCGGTCTGGGTCAAACAGGCATCATTACGAAGGCCAAACTGCACTAGATTTCCTGCCCTGGGCAGGGGGCTTCCAGCATCAGCCAGCAGGGCTGAGCCAAACCCTGTTAGGTAATACTGACATTGAGGTCCAGCTGCATTTGAACTCATCTCAGTGAAAATCCAGCTTCCTGCTTCATCTGGGAAGAACGTAGTTTGTGAAAAGAAATGGGAAATTGTATATTAGTATAGGTAATATGTTAATAATTAATATAATATTAATAATATAATATCAATATAATAATTAATATAATAATATGATATATACAAATATGCTAACTGCCTTACTGTTCTTGTAACTATGGATTATATAGATTTATATCTGGACTGGTACCTTTACATAACTACTCTGTAGATACAAGTCAAATGCAAGACGTGACCTAGTGCCTAAGACAGGGGCTTCTGTTTAATGCTTTTAACATTAAAGCAAACTTTAAATTAAATTAAATGCAAAACATTGCATATTATTATCAGGGACCAACTGGCTGGGCCTGAAGAAGTTCATCAGTGCACCTTGTCAAGCAGGCCTTTTGTTAAATGGTGCCCCATTGCCTTCAAAATTAAGGAAAAGTAATGGGTAAAGAATAATTCATTCTTTTACCATTACTGTTAAATCCCTGAAAGAAACTGTTGGTATGAAGGTTTGAGAAAAGTACTAGGAACTATTTTCCAGTTTAACATTATCGAGCAGTTTGAATAGCTGAACAACATGATAACCTGTGCCAGGTGAGCCCAGCAAGGAACCAGCCAACGATACTTGCTCCCTTGCAGAAGATGTGCTTGTTGTACACTGCCTCTGAGGCTGTGTTGAAGGAATCCACATTTTCCACACATGCAGGCTGCTGAGGATATTTCCCCTAATATCACCTTTAATCTGGCTTCCAGAGGCACAATGGTGCCTTTAACCTCACATTTGATTGCTTATAAACCCCACAATATGCCAATGGATGATGGAGCTTAACTTACTACCCCAGTAGTGACCATCTAATTTTGCTGTCAAACTGTAATAGATATTTGGTGGGGGACTCAGCCAGGCCTTGCCCCTCTGCACTCGGAAGAGAGGAGCAAGCTTCAGCTCTCTTAGGCACTGTGTATTCCTTTTCTGTGTCCTCGGCGTCTCCTAAAGTCAGCTGATGAGCACAGGTTTACATCCAAGCTGCATGATGCACAGCACATTTAAGACGAGGCATAGTTTGGGGCTTGAACACAGGCTCAGGATGTGACTCAAATATAAACCATGCCATTTTTAGAGGCATAAATGAACTCTTTAATGGAACACAGAGAAGCAATTAATCTGAATGTTCAGCAGCATTTCACAGAATCAAATATCCGGAGAGGGTTTGAAGTACAACATCTGAGAAGGTTTTGTAAATGAGGAGAGCACATATCTACTTGCAAACTGCAGTAAATCATTCCCATCCATTTGATAACATCAGATACTCTTGGATTGTTTAAAGTCTGATGCTCACAGAAGTGGATCTACTTTTAAAGAGTAAAGGCAAATAATCTCAGTGTTATTTTCTTCTGTGTTGTACCAAAGCATTTTAAAATGACAGAGCACTTTTTCATGCTTAATCCTATCTAAATTTTCTTACACTTTGATTTATTTTAGCAAAATCAAATCTGTGATAATACTGTGTCTGATTTTTTTTCTTTTATAAAACTAATTTTAATGTACTCATTTACTTCAGAGCCTTGCAAAGTGCATTACTAAACAAATTAAATCTCTCTCTCTCTCTTTCTATGTATCTGATCTTCTGCTTTGGAAGCGTCCATGGTACAGCATTAACTGAAGTGACTTACTCTAGAGATAATTCCTCATTAGCTTGTTACGAGGGAGAATGAACTCCCTGCAGAGTAAGAACAGTCTAGTTAGTCTTTGGAGGGTTTGCCTGTATATCTGATGATTCAGTTTTCACTCTACTCATTCATGGGACACTGAGATTTTAAGGGACATGCCCTACAGTTAAAGTGCCACAGTTCACAGGTGCATTCTAATATTGGACTTTCATGGCATACTTTGGAATAATATGTCTGATTTCCTCTGGCACATACAAAGAGCAGCAGATTGTGTACAAAAAAGTATAGATGCTCCACTGTCCAGGAATGCCCCAAAAAGCCCGGGAGATAGTCTGACAAGAAACTACATACTATTAGTCTGTTTCGAAGAAACTAGTAATCAAATTCAGTTTGCCTAATTTCTGTCTGATTTTGTGTGCTTTGTGTTTATTACTGGCTAACTCTGGCTCTTCAACAAATGTCACAGGGCACAGGGGTAAGGAGACATTTAGGCCACCTGGTTCTGGATGAGCCAAGAAATGTGGCAGAAAAACTCAAAATGCTTTTTGTACCACACCAAGTATCTGTCATTTTAGGCTCAGGCAATGAGCCCACTATTCGGCTGCAGAATTCAAGTAGCCCAGTACAAATGGGAATTACTATCCCAGATATTTTCCCTTATCCATCCACAAAGTAACAGAACAGAATTGGCACTAAATACAAATCAGACCCCAGCAACAAGGAAAAGCTCCCACCTAGCAACACTGAGGAACTGCAATACGCTATCCCAAAAACAGATAGTAACCTACCTTCACCATGCATAAACCAGGGAATAAAGACCTTGCTTCCCAGGAGGAGCAAACCTGTTGTAGCTGTGCAGCAGAACGACTGCAGAAGCAGGCCACAAGATATTATGAAGATCAAGGTAGTCTGCCACAGTCTACTGCAGAAGAGTAGCCAAGAATCACAGGCTACTAGACACCAAAGGCCATAGGTGAACAGTGCACCCCCATCTATCAAATAGATGCACAAAACAGTAGTCCAAGACAAGGGTCCTAAGCACACTAGGACGTCATACAGTTAGATACAGGCTTAGAAAAGCAATTCAAAGACTATGGCTGAGCAACCATCATGCTCAGGTAATGAAGCCAAAAACGATACAACGGGTCAGCAGCAGAGACTTTGCCTTTACAACACATTGCACTAGAATCCTCTGGCTAACACAAGCAAGCAAATATTTAAAAATGAAAGCAACAGGGCTTTTATCAAAAACAAAGAGGTAGCAACCAGAGTGGAATTAGGAGAGAGTAGCACAGGACAGCAAAGAGTTTGGAGTAGGCACGATGAAATCCATCTGCTCACATATAGCTTGAGTGCTAGCTGCTGTTGCGTAATTTATAAAAAGTTTGGTCACTAAGTACTTAGTTCAGATTTAGATACATGCAGTCCTCTCAGGTTATCATCTAATGTGAAATGCATAGAGCAGCAGACAAACAGAAATGGTATGTTCGTGATACCTCACAAAATTAAACACTTTTCAGTTCCAGGCTTTTAACCTACAATCTTTACTCCAGGTGGTGGTAAGGCACAGATCCAAGATACAGTATGGCTTGCACCACATATTGGTACTCATGCAAGTCTAATTTTGGCAAGCTGGTGAAGAGGCAGGGCATGAGATGCTGTGGCAGACTTTCTGGTATTGGCTTGGTGCCTTGAGAAAATGGCAGCATTTCATCTGTGTGTCAGGCCTGGGTTCTTCTCCCAGTTATTCAGTGTTCTTAAAGCAAGTCTCTAACCATTATGGTTGTGAAGTAAACTTTGAACAATCAAGTGACTGTAGCTGATACAGAAACATGTAAAAATACTTGAATTTGGAAACAGTTGGAAACCAAATCTTTGTGTACCTACACTTCATGCATGTCAACGTGTATTAATTCAACTGAGTAGTGATTTAGATGACAATGATAGTATTTTAACTACTAATATTTATAGTTTTGGCTTCTATTCAGTGCAGTGTTAAGTAAAATATAACACAACCATTTGCACAACATTCGTACGGAAAAACTGAGTTAAGCAATTCTATAAACTCCAAACAGCTGGCCTATCAAAACATGTGAAATGAAGCTCAAGTACCACTGATGTTTGAACTAGCAGAGTCACGCAAAAGTAGCTACAGATTACAAGCTTAAGTGAGCAAATTCAACTACTAAGCATAGGTCATGTGCTGTTTCAAAATATGGTCATTCTCTCTTGAGCCGCCTGGATTGAATAGAGCAATTTCAGTGCAGCAACTGCTTACAAAAGCATTCGAGAAAGCAGCAAAGAATCATAGAATGAAGACCTGAACTCACATTCCTCCAAGTCAGAGCAGAGAGACTGTAAGGGAGGAAATGACAGGCTACCTGCTATGTATCAAAGGTGCAGGGAATTAAAGACATTTTACTAACACATGGCAAGGCCACTTGAGAATGCAAAGAGCTCGTCACTGGTTTTATCCTCCTGAACCCTGGGTGAACATCCCAGTGGTATGGTAACAGGGCAGGAAAATATCATTTGCTGATCTCTCTTATGTTTTGGTGCTATAATCCTCATTGAAATTGTTAAAACTTTGTCAACTCTCATTAGTAGATATGCTTTGTAACTCTAACTTAAGTAGAACTATGTGAGAATTTTTCTCTCTAGAAAAAGTGTGGAAGTGAATTAGGATACTTGTGAGAGAAGTTCTCACGCAATAGTTCCCGGTCAGAAGGGCAGGCACTTACCCTCTTATGGATGTGCACAAAGGCTTTATCCTGAGACCGATACGACAGTGATCCAGGAGCACAAACAAATCTTGTCATGTGATTGGACATGCTATAGCAATGCAGTAGCATGCCTTGCATTTTGATCACTTGACAGGGGAGAGAGCCAGGGGTCCCAAGAGAGGAGGGCAGGGATCCAGGCAAGACTGGGTTGGAATTTTATTTGGCTCACAGGTCATGGATTAGCTAACTATGGCGAAAAGAGCTTTAAAGAGGAGATCATGTAATGTTACCAACACCAGTTCTATTTCCAGTTGCATCAGTATAGCCTCAAATGAAGTCAGCAGTGTGACTCCATATTTACTCTGATCTAATTTACAGCAGAAACTTGTGTAATTGGTTTTGTTACCAGGAAAACTAACTCTTAGAAAAGCAGTGAGATTTAGGATGAGTACACTCTGTTGTGGACAAGACAGAAGCATAAAAAATATTTAGCACTGGAATAGCATGCACTAAGTGACAGTGGCTAATACTTTTTTCTTTGGACAAAATAACTGAATTCAGCTACCTGTTTGGAGATTACTGAGATTATGATGTTAACTGTTTAGCTAAGAGCAATTGTTTTACAAGGAAAGATACATGACTTCATGAAAGTCTTTAGAAAACATGAGTTCCATAAGTCAGCATAACTTCTATTTGCAATGAGCATTACTATTGGCTGCTTAAATTAAAGCAATTTAGTCAACAATTCTAAGAATAATTTTTGAGAATTATCTGTTGACTGAAGAGTATGTCAGAGTTGAATATTTTTCCTACAATAAATCATTACTTATCCATTATACTGGATTAAGTGACCTCCAGAATCATTTTAAATAGAGTTTTGCCTGCAGAATCTCTGTTAATGGTTGGTGTTCATCATAGTAACAGTTTCAAATGAGGTGATGTTGGCAGGTTGAGAACTATGCTCAACAGTATATATTCTTTTCACAACTTCTTCCTCTGCTTTTTCACTTTTGTTGACTTCTCTGATAGACACACTATCACCTTGTATGTAATAGGTTGGATCAGATGACCCAAAACACCTGACCTGAACAGTTTCACTTAGTGGAGCTAATGAAAGCACATCTGCTGAACTGGTAGGAGAATTATAAAAATCAGAAGCTTTAAGAGTTAAAGACAGCCCTGTAACAACGCCCATTAAAGAAAGTAAACAACAAAAGCCTATGGATATTTTATATTCTAGATGAAAGCCTGTGATAATAAACTTGATTTTCAGCCTAGGCTTACCAAAACGATCAGTTTCAGAGATGCAGTCACTACTTTTTAGTACAAAGCATTATGAGACCAGGGATTTTTGAACAAGATTGAGGGAGTTAAGAACCCAATATATTTGGCTAATAGGTCATCAAGAGCTTTTAAAAATATGAATGTTTGTAACTGAATTAAAGTCATATTTGTTAAACTTGTTTACAGTTTATGCTTGTAATATGTAGGCATATAGAATAGAATAAGGTTTTGAAACTCTGTCTCTCTTTTAAACTACCTACACTGGTTATATTTTTAACAGTGTATTAAAAAGGGACCTGCAAAGCACAGAATGCCATTAAAATGTTTAGCATCTATCTATAAACACAAAAGATTAAAAAACCCACATACTTTCAGCCACAAAACACTAAGGAAGCAATGAGAAAGAACAAAGACCACGTCTGTGTGCTGGACATGTGGGTATGTCTGCGGGCATGTACGCAAACACACACCTCACAGCAGTAACTCTGTTTTATTAGATGGATCTCTGTACGAGTAAATTCCATATACTGGTGAAAATTACAGAAGCCTTTGAGCTGCACTTTCAAGAAAAGGGGAAAAATTATTTGCCAACCTAAGCATTTTCTACACATGACTATTCTGTACTTTCCACAGATCCCATGACGAGGTCAGCCATTTGGAAAGGGTGCGCTCTTCTGATGTGTGGAGCACACCTCAGAAGGCAGTTCATGGACAGATGACTTGCATGGTGCTCGCAGCCCCTCCAGGAGTAACAGACACCTTCTATACGATTTGCCACCATATGAACCTGGCAAGAATTGGCCTAGCCTCATCCTCTAGAAATCAGTTCTTTAAGGTGAAAAACCCAGGCCTTGATTTTGTTGCCTTTACTCAACTGATGGCCATGTCTAAAGCTATTAATTTTTGTGTGTCGCAAGGTCAAATTTCTTTAAGAACATATGAGTGGCCATAGTGGGTCAGAACAAAGGTCCGTCTTGCCCAGGATCATGTCTGTAACCATTGCCAAAAGAGGATGCCCAGAAGGAGTTTCAGAACAAGGCAATCATACAGGAGTGCTTTCACTACTCGCAGAACAAGAGGTCATTTCTACATCTATAGAAAGCCTTGGCAGATTCCTCTTTCACAGAATCACAGAATCACTGAGGTTGGAAGGGACCTCTGGAGATCATCTAGTCCAACCCCCCTGCTCAAGCAGGGTCACCTAGAGCACGTTGCACAGGATTGCATCCAGGCGCGTTTTGAATATCTCCAGAGAAGGAGACTCCACAACCTCTCTGGGCAGCCTGTTCCAGTGCTCTGTCACCCTCACAGTGAAAAAGTTTTTCCTCATGTTCAGATG
>NW_020449374.1:805129-818131 GCF_003343035.1 Apteryx rowi | reverse complement strand
TGGCCCTGCGACCGCACACACATCTCTAGTTCTTCCTGTTTGTTCCCCAAGCTGCGTGCATTGGTGTACAGGCATTTCAGRGAGGTGATCAAGCATGCAGGTTTCCCAGGAGGGGTAAAAGAGGATCCTCCATAGCCACATCCCATGCTCACTTCCCTGGCTGCATTCACCTGTTGGAGGTGTCCTGACTTGAGCTGTCTTTTGCCAGCTACCCTGGCACCAAAACTCTCCCCTTCCCCCATCTTTCCTAGTTTAAAGCCCTTCCTCTTTAATGAACCTCTCTAGCTTCCTCTTGATCCCCAAAGGAAGTTTTAGCACTCCCCAAAGCAACGCGCTTGCTGTCTAGCTTCCTCTCATGGTCTCTATACGGGCATAAAAAATATATAGCAACATTGTTTGTGAATATAAAAGGAGGTTGATTTGAAAAAAAGGTCACTTACTCCAGAAAGCAACCCAAATCCATCCTATGATAGCTGGGATGACTTGATTGCTGGTAGTGCCTAGAAAAATGGCAGGGACATATCTGTTTATAGATCAGCTCTTTTACTGTCTGATTCATTTTTTAAGTTTTAATCCTACTTACCTAAAAAAGTTCTGTTTATAATAAAACTGCCTCCTACTAAAATATTCCTTAAAATATTGCTGTAGCAGTCTCAAAAAAAAAAAAAGCTATAGGCTACACCACTGCTAAAGGAGAAGGCTGAAGTTCTGGCAGAAATAAATAATTAACATTTATTTTGTTGCTACCAGAAATGTCTGACATCAGGGTTTTTCTTTAAAAGAAGATTAGCCCTGGTTACTAAAGAAGAGATTATATCACTAGAAGCCCAGTCCTGGGGTAATGTTTATGAGTCCTTCAAACTTAAATGGGTTTCCTGGAGTAATACTACAGAACAGCTGGCTTTCTAGAGATATGATATAATCTTTTGCTTTTTAATTGAGTACCTGAACTTCTTGGAACATTCAGGAGGGACTGTTCAGCTGCACTTTATCTGGACTCTAAGATCTACTATTTATACACTGCATCAGATTTTTCTAAACAGAGCTTTTATTTTTTTAATTCAAATCTTTTCAGGCATTTTCCTTCACAATTATTTACAGCTCTTATTGCAGTCATTTTGCAACAGACCACATCACTATTGAATGTAAATCATCACACAAAAACAAAACTCTTGATACCTTACACTATTTTTTTTTTTTTTTTACTTTTGCTCAGCAGTTAGGCTAATATGATATAATCCTCAGCATTTTGACTGTTTTTCCTCATCTTTCAGAACTATGGCTGTGAAAGAAAATGTCTGATGAGAAATCTTTCCTTCAATACCTAGGGTCATATCATCAGACAGTGATAAATGTGTCGAAGTGTGCTACATATGAATCACCTCAATGTGTGGGAGACTCAAGGTCCTTTTGCTTTGTTACTGTTCTTAGGTGAAATTCAGCAGAGATTTTTCAGATGAACATACATATCAAAAATGAGCTTTTATGTTTTCTATTCACTCATATATTTGTAGCAAGAGAATCATTGCCATGTACACATTATAAAATAAATTTTTGCTTAACACTGAAAAGCACAGAGGCTGGAATGATGATCTGTAGGTATTTTTACTTTAAACATTCTATAATTAAACAATGTTTATGCTGAAAGCCGACTGCCTTATGAGATAGCAGGAAAGCCCTCACCACTACGAAATTAGATAAAAAGTTATATTGTAAGTGATATTCCTTACTTGCTGTATTAAAAAAGTAAGTAYGCATGTATATGTGCGTATGAAAAATACCTACATTTAACACAACAGTGGATGTGATTCAATAGTGAGTGCTGGTGGACACCAAGTTAAGCAAGAGGCAGCAATGTGCCCTTGTGGCCAAGAAGGCCAATGGTATCCTGGGGTGCATCAGGAAGAGTGTTGCCAGCAGGTCGAGGGAGGTGATCCTGCCCCTCTCCTCAGCCCTGGTGAGGCCACGTCTGGAGTACTGCGTCCAGTTCTGGGCTCCCCAGTCCAAGAGGGATGTGGCACTACTGGAGCAAGTCCAGCGAAGGGCTACCAAGATGATTAGGGGACYGGAGCATCTCTCTTATGAGGAAAGGCTGAGAGAGCTGGGCCTGTTTAGCCTGGAGAAGAGAAGGCTGAGAGGAGATCTTATCAACGTATACAAGTATCTGAAGGGAGGGTGTCAAGAGGATGGAGACAGACTCTTTTCAGTGGTGCCGAGCGACAGGACGCGAGGCAACGGACACAAACTGAAACACAGACACTTCCATCTGAACATGAGGAAAAACTTCTTCAGTGTGAGGGTGACAGAGCACTGGMACAGGCTGCCCAGAGAGGTTGTGGAGTCTCCTTCTCTGGAGATATTCAAAACGCGCCTGGATGCAATCCTGTGCAACGTGCTCTAGGTGACCCTGCTTGAGCAGGGGGGTTGGACTAGATGATCTCTAGAGGTCCCTTCCAACCTCAGCGATTCTGTGATTCTGTAATATGCAGTGACACAGCTTTAAATCAGGATTTACTTTACTGAAATTGGTGTAATTCTACTGCCATAAAACTGACATGCGACAGAACTTCATGTGGCCCCTCGACCACTCAGGGTCCCTCTGTGCTGTCAAGCTGCTTGGCCTCTTTTGCCTCTGATGCCCTGATCCCAAGGACCATCTCTATTGCCTGCAGGTCATTTTGATCCCAGGTGCCAAGCAGGAGCAAACAGGTTGGCTAACCTGCTGAGGACATGGGGTGCAGAACAGACGACAGCCCCTTTGAGGCAGACACTGGGGCTGAAGATCACCCCAAGGTCCCCTCCTTTACCCACAGCAGTTTCCCAGCAGTATCCCCATCATGTGCACCAAGCCACAGGCGCAAAGCTGGAGGGAAACTAGCTCTTTGAGAAAGACCAGTTCGATACTCCATTCTTTTCTCTTGCTTGTGTATGCCAGATATCTCCTGCTCCTTTCCTCTGACAGTCTCCCATATAGGCAGTGGCAGAAATGCAGACATGAAAAGGGGCGACCTCAGGGTCTCACTGTTCCTGCCAAGGTAGGGAGACTTGGGAACATTAGGTGGCTCGCATGCCATCACGGTCGGACCTCTTCCACACCACTGGTGGCGCACACAAAGTCCTACACTGGGATTTCATTGCCAGTTCTTACAGTATTGAAGTCTTTTATAGGATAATGTTTATTTTTTTTGCAGGAATGAGTTGGGAAGATATTTTTATTGTTTTTATATACCACTAACCAAGAGCTGAATTCAAACTCACAGACTGTCTGAGACTTTTCTTGGCTACGCATCAGATTAGATCTGGACAGAATATTCCTCTTTCTCCCTCATCTTTTGACACCTTGGATTCCTCACTCCTACTTTCCTTCCCCAGCAGACTCACTAACCTCACTATCTTTCCTGAAACAAAAAAAGAGCTGCAGACATAATTCCCTATTTCATCCATAAATTGGTCCCCTAACTCTACTCCCTTTCCATTTTGATACTTTTTCTTTTCAACCTAATGAGAATTGTTAGCTGAAGATAGATTTCTTCACCTTTGTCCTGGAAATTTTTTCATCTTTAAAATGACAGACATTCACCTCATCATAATCCATGTTTTCTGAGATACAGAGAGAGACTTCAGAGAAACCAAGAGGCATTTTAGGGAATAGCATAAAAGGAGATATGAAATGTATTAGAATGCCTTCAATCTGAAAATTATTTATATGTAAAGAATTTCAGAAAGATGAAAAATAAAATACCTGCTAAACAGTATTTGGCTTTAAATCTGTCAATGTCCATTTTATTTTCCTATTCTACTATAGACCAGACCTGAAAACTTTTGCTTATATTTCACTCAGGCACATGAGAAATCTTTCCAAAGATACGTATTAGGGTTACATTTTCTGGTCATGTGATAATGAAAATGACTTGGGAATTATCATGATGATAAATGGAACACAATAAACTTTACAAAAAGAGAAATGTGTATCTAGCGAAGTGTATCATTTAAGATGCATTACTACCTTAGCAAGTACTGCTTTCTGGAATTCCACCAAACAGATGCTAATGTCACATTAATCTTTTTATTAATAATTTTTATGCTAAGTATTTTTACAATCTTAGAAATTTCTTACATAAATGGGAAAGAGCTGTCTTGCATTAAGGGCAAAAAGAAGTTTTTTAATGTATCTTTTGGTTACTGAAAAGTGKTTTTTTTTTAAATTAAAAGCTTTAAAATGTATCTACTTTGGTGAAATTCCATTTAGGAGAAAAAAATGAAATATTGTGATAGAATGAAGTATTGTAAAGTAAAATGCTTCAATTAAAAATTCTGGAATATTTCCTTTGAGTAAGAATGTGGGAAAATTCAAATTCTTTTGGTTTTACTTGTTTGAGAAATGAAAAAAAGAAACCAGAAACATGAAATCTCCTAGAATTGAAAATCTAGTTTCTGCTTGTATCTACCACACATGGCCCTTGTAGAAATAAGATACACATGAAGCTTTCAACAGTAATGCCTGATTATAGCACAAAATAAATTCTGTTAAATCATAAATCCTGTTTAAAGATATGTGAAGTCACTCAAGAACACCTAGTTTAGCTTCTTCTTAGACAAAGTGTTCGTTTGGGGTCAGAAATTGAAAACCAAGAGTTTCATGAGAAAACTGAATTTTTGATTCAAAAAATACTTTATATGAGAGGCAAATGAGCAATTCTATCTCTATTTTCAAGCAAGTAGACTCCCTAACATTCTCTTTTGCTGAGCCACGAAAAAAGAGACAGATCCTAACCACAGTGAATCAAGAAATATAGTCCAGAACCCACAAGACAAGAAAAGAAGTAATCCTTTGGCTAATGACCACTGATAGTTTTTTTTTTTTTTTTTAAGTGTACAAACAATTATAAATATAAATTGTTACTTTCTCTTACTCATTGCAACCAACATCATGAAGTACACTAGAGATATGGCATCTGTATTTTCAGGTGCTAAAGAAATGAAACCTTTGAGCAATGCCTGTTGCATTGGAAAGGTGGAGCAGGAAGAACTGTTCCCAAACTGAAAGTCTGAAAGCTCCAAGCCTCACTCATTTGAAGTTTTAGAACTTAATATCAGCTGTAAAAATGTTAAATAAGATGCTTAGTAATTTACTGTGTGGGATGTGACCAGTACCTGATTTAGTGGTAATTCACATACACCTCTGCGACAATACTAATGATCCCAGTCCTGTAAAAAGCATGCATTTATATGGCTTCATCCTCAAATTGAATAATTCTTGCAGTTAACAAGAACCCTGTACTGTTACCTTGGGGAATTGTAAAAGTCAACACTAAACGATCCATTTTATCTGTGATTCTGAAAGTACCAGTCAGGATTAAACTGTAATCATGACTTGTTATTAGATCAGTATATTTCTGACTAATGCTTGGCTGCAAGAGGATTTATCACAAGTTCAGTTACTTCTAATGCTTTCCCACTTGGATTGCTCCCTGCAGAGCTAATCGGATCTCAATGGAAGTTTACGGGAAATTCAGCTACTAAAGTGACAGATGTACAAGTCTCATCTATCCCTTCTTTCTGACCTATATTTTCTCCTTTTTAGCTTTTCCTCAAAAGAATCTCCTTTTAGGTTGACTTGTGCCACCATTTTTCATTTGTCTTCATTTTCTCTTTTTTTCTCTGTTTATTGTATTCTTTCATTGTTTCATTTTCTAAGCTAGCTAACTCCTTGTAGTACAAAGTTGGGGCAAATCATAGTTACACTGTTCACCAGGAGAACATTCCCTCCTTTCTTTATGTGTAAATGTAATTCTTTTTAATGACTCAAAGCAGAGAAACGGGAGATGCACTGGGAGAACACCTTCCTTTAGGGGGATCCAGTACACACACTCTTCCACAGCAGTGCAAAACAGGGACCAGGAGTTGTGGTTTCTAAATTTATGGACAGTGCAAGCAACTCCTGGAAAACACGTTGTGAAAGACCAGGCAGGATATAGCCTTGAAAATAAGCATCTTTACTGCACCTATATGGTCATCCTCATGTGTTYTGGATGACTGCAGTTGAACAAATGAATGAGCAGGCAAGCTGGGACAATTTTTTCTGATGCTGCAATCTGTATGATACTGAATTTTTACAGCCACTGCACATTCAAAGAGGCCTGAAAAAAGTTTAGTCATCTAGTGATGAAAGCTTCAATATTCAAAATATATTTGAAATACAGAGCTACATTTCTGCCGGCTGTAAATTAGCGTCTCCCTGCTCTCTGAAGTTAAGCTATATTTCATCCAGCTGAGGATGCAAATGCTTCAGGTTACTCACTGTCCCAACACATTGGTTCACAAGGATGCTGCTATTAGTGATCTAAGCCTGAAGAGTTARATGTTTAGGATCCAGTCACTATCGTACCTCATATTCAAGTACACTCTTTCCTATTTCACAGCAGTGCAATGAAGTTACAAGACAGTACCTTACTGTGCAAGGACTTATCCTGCTCCTACTGAGATTAATGGAAGTGGGTTGGCCCCTTTCAAATCCTTTTCCTTTCATGGAAGAACCAAACTTGCTATTGATGCTGTACAAGGAAATACTCACAACCCCCAATGAATCCTTCAATAGCAAGGATTAAGTTTTATCAACTAGGCTGATAGAAGAAGATTGGAACAGATGAGAGGGACGAAGTCATTAAAACTCCCTCTCTGAAAAAAAACTTATAGAAGAAGTCAACTAAGGTAGGAAACAATGAAGAAGACTTTTTAAAAAATCACAAATTACACAAGACACAAAAATAGAGGGCTAAACCAAGACCAAGCATTTCTAATGCAAATGGTAGGAGTCTAAAAGGTCTAGTATCAAATAGATGCCTACTTTTAAATAAGAATAATAGTGGAACACATATACCAGGAATTTGGTAGAAGGATTATAACAAAAAGAGGTATAATGTCAGGATAAAAAGTAAGTACAATTGAAGGCACAGATCAAACTGACAAGGGAGAAGGATAAAAAAAAAAAAAGAATAGTTATAATCAAGTAACATGAATAACAGACTGTATTAAAATATAGTACAGAACATGTGAGCATTCAAATAGGAAATTTTGTAGTAGTAAAATACCTAACCAGAATGGGATAGTGACAATCAAATGCAAAGGAAGATTAGAGAGACTATGAAGGCAGTAAATACGTCTCCAGGTAAAAGAGATAAATATCACATGAGATATTAAAAGACTGATGTTTTCGACATCATAAAGAATTTTTCTTGAACATTTGTTTTAAGATTTTTTTTTTTTTTTTATGACTCCACTAGGTAGAGGAGGAGGAGCCAGCAGCCCCTGCTGAATAATGCATGGCCCTTGTTCAACAGCTATTCAACAGCTCTGGCTGCTGAATAGCACACAAAAGCTCTTTCAGGATGTAACTTTTGAAAATCAATTCTGTAATAATGATTATAATCTATTTGAATACATTGTTTTTGTATGGGAGAGAAGAAGAAGTCATAAACCTTTAAAGCTAAGGGCTAGCTTTAGAAAGGAGAACTACGTAAAAATGAGATAGTTACAAAAAAACTAAAATAAATAGCTAAAAGGGTAAAATACTTGTGAACAGCATGGTGTTGGTTATGGGTCTCATCAGCTTACAGTAAACATATACAACACTTCAGGAAAGACTACAAAAAGACCAAAAATGAAATGAGACATTTAAACTGCAAAATTAAAGAATATTTGAAAAGTAAAAAGACAATCTTCTGAAATAAAGTAATGATAAAGTGAGAAACATAGAAGAAAACACTAACTCTAATAAATTAAAATTGGAATGAGATTCATCAGACTGAAAAAGACTTTCAGTAGCAAAGCACAAAAAGGCGCAAAGCATAAACAACTCCCCTCACCCCCCACCATATACCCACCTATTTTCAAGCACTTTGGAAAAGGAAAGTCTCCTAGGTAGGGCTAATAGAGGATCAAGGCATAAAAGGAGCACTCAAAAAATAATGTAATTGCAGAAAAGCTAAATTAATTTCTTGTGCGAGTGTTCACTGTAAAGAAGTCAGTGAGGTTCCTCTATCACAGACTTCAAAGATTCTTTAAAGAGCTGTATTCAAATGAAATTATCAGCAGAAGTGGTTTTTAAAACAAATCAATAAAATGAACAATAAAAAATTACCTGGATGTCATGGTCTTCACCCTAGAGTTCTAGAGGAACTCAAACAGGAAACTTCCAGGCAACTACCCGTGCTATACAACTCATCACTTAAATGATCCTCAGCTTCAGAAGAGCAGAAGGTAACAAATGTGGAACTAACTCATATAAAGGGCTCCAGGGTGATCCTGAGAACTACAGTGCAGTTATGCACCAGGTAAACTTGCAGAAACCTTAAGAAATATGAAATTATTTATTAGACACACAGATAAATGTGATAGGTTGGGAAAGAATGAGCACTGCTTTTGTAGAAAAAAAATTATTTCCTACAAATCTCAAAGTTTGAAGGAGTTAGTGAGCATATTAATAAGATGAGTAGATTTCAATAGAGCACTTTGAATGCCAAAGATTTTTTGTCAAGTTTTGCTATGAAAGGCTGTTTAAGTGGACACCGGACGAGAGAGAAGGCTTTTTCATATACACATACATATGTACCAGAAACTAGGGTCAAAATTAATAATAATAATAAAAAAAAGAAATAAATTATTTGTTCTCACAACACAAACTACCACCAATAAAGCTAGTTTTTGGGGGTATCTCTTGAAAAAACTGTGAAGGGAGTGAATAATGCAATGGTAAAATTTGCTAATGATAGAAAATTATTGCAGATAATCAAATCTAAAAGCTGAGTGTGAAGAGTCACAGGATGTCATAATACTGAATGGCTAATAATAAAATGGCAGATGAAATTGTTTATCAGTAAATTCAGATTAGTAAACATGGGAATAAGTATCACAAGCTAACTACATATACCAAGGGACTAGCTCTAAATTAATTATTTCTGTGAAAAAGAAATCTTGAAGACATTGTGCATAAATCTCTACAAATGTAATCTGAATGCTCAACAGAAGTCAGAAGAGTGAAGAGAACAATATAGAGAACAACAAAAATTTTTAGGAAAGCAATTGAGAACAAAAGAGAATACACCATTAATGCTTCTGTATAAACAGATGCACGTATTTCCTTTACATTGAACGCATCCTAGTCATTTTTTTCTAGTTCTCATGTATCCTTTTGAAACATATATCAGAAAATGACAACACAAATGATCAAAGGAATGGAACAGCTTTTCTGAGGAACTATAAATTGAATTTTTTACGAACTACGGAGGAGATAATGTGACCACATATCCTCATTTGCCTTACAATTCAGCAGGACTTGATTATCAGGAAGCAGGCTTAAAAGAAACAAAATAAACTTTTCTTCCACAGAACACACAAGTGAACTGGGGCACTGCTATCATGGAAAACAAAAAATATACTTGTGCTAAAAAACGTATGAGATAAATTCATGTAAATTAAGTTCAATTAAACATCATGGTCCAGATGATGTTTCTGGCTCAGGAATTTCTTAAACTGCCGGTTGCTGGAAGTTGAGAAGCTGCACAAGGCAAGAATCACTATGAATCTGCTCTGGTTTTGATACACCTTTCCTAAGCATCTGCTCCTGGCCACCACCAAGGACAGATGGGGAGCCAGCCCACCCTGTGCTTGGACCCACTATGGCAGTTTGCATGTACACTAACTTAAGTATATTAATTCACAGATCTGAAAAGGTATCAAGCCCTGGGGAGCAAGTATGACACTGAAGAACATGGTTGGAAAGCTCTGGTGCAGAAAAGAAAGAATACAAAAACACTCTCACTCAAAGACATCAGTCAGTTTTTACTTCCCAGCAAAATCAGTTGGCACCTGGGTGCCAAACACATACAGCTGTCTGTGTGTTAGTTGGTCCATCTGCTGCACAAGCCATATGTTAGTTGCTTTATTTAGCGTGGTTAGGGAGATAGAGAGATATCCTGACAGGCAAATTAATTCTAATTGCTGTGAGTCTTAAAAACTATTAGAAAACTAAACTTTCCAAGTAATATATTTATTTAAATGGTGTACATACTAAGAAGCAGCAATTTGCAAAAGAATTGTATTATTTATGCAGCGGTATAGAAACAGTGACTATAAAATTTGACATAAGTCAAAAATTCAAACAGAATTTTTGACTTGCTGCCAGTCACTCCACCCATACAACTAACCTTTCTACTGTGTCTTTTGCTTTTATCATGGGCTTCTTCCATGTTTCTCTTATTCCATTTGGCCAGGGCTTATTGCCTAATGGTGTTTCAGAAAATTTGTCCAAAAAGCCACCATTTCTAGTCCACTCTTCCTGAAGAGAAAAGTTACAAGCTTTTTCCTTAACCCTAAATATGATGCCATTCAAGCATGTAATTTTTTCCCACATTCCATTCTCTGATTGCATTCCTATTTAGACGGGAATTCTTCAAAAAAGATCCCACCTTTCTTACTATTTACAAGCTGCGTGGCATAGTCCTGGGATTATCAAAAGAACAAATAAATATTCTTCAGAAACCATTTCCATTTTTTTTCCTGCTGAGTTCAAAGCCTTCTGCAATTCTGAGAAGTTAAAGATCACCCAAAGGTGAAGGATACTAATTTTTTGATACATACTTGTGTTTGCAGATGAGTTCAAAGCTATCTTTAATCCATCTTTTGTTTTCTAACTGCCTTAGAACTAGTAAGTCTGAAAGGATGCTTTTGTCAACAGTTTTTAGAAGGTATTTCAGTAGAAAGAAATCAAAGATTTGAGAATAACAGTTATTTCTCCATTTCCTTCCCTATTCCTTATCTAGCAATCAGAAAAAGAATTGACATGATGATTCCACAGCACTCCTCCACACACACACTATTACATCACGAAGTAGCTTATTCTGTTTGAGTTTTATCTTCTTTTTGTGGAAGGACTGATCAGAAAAAACTTCATAGGTACTATAATCTTGGGAGGTGGGGGTTTACATATATTTCAGGAGTCAGTAGCTAGCACTAAGATATATGGGCCACATCCTTAGCTATGACAAGTCAACATGGTCTTCTTCAAGCCCTATTTACTTCAGCTAGAATGGTATTGTTTCTGAATCACTCCTAGATGGGAAATGGTCATCCTCCAAAAACCCAAATCTTTTCTGATGCAAAGAAATTAAACCCTAATAATTCCTCTCTTTAAAAAAATGTGGAAAAATGATTAACACAAGACACCTTAGAAAATCATTCCAAAGGCTGCCATCTTATTTGCATGAAAATACTTGTTTTCAAAGTCAATTATGAATAGCATAAAGCTAAACATGCAAAAGTCATGATTTCTTCTAAAGTCAGAGCAAAATATGAGACTTAGTCACCTGTACACTGTTCACTGCTAAAGTCATTGTTTGCCTGTATGAGGTCAGATTCTTGCCTGCATGGTCTAGATGCTTTGTACCACTCAAATGGTGCAGAGCGGTGGAGCTTGGACCCATCTCACCAGATAAGTCACTCCATTTTAAGCTAGGATAAGATAATGCAAACAGCTCTTAGATCAACTGCTCGTACATCTAGAGCCTTTGCCTTAACCCTGAGGGCAAATCAGCAGCAGAGCAAACAGATCATGCGAGCTCTCAGGCAGGTTGAGGCCTGAAATTACTTAGCACAAGTTAGAGTGGCCCAAAGTCTGCTCAGCCCAGTGCCTCAACACGTCTCCTGCCAGCGGTGCTCTGCAACACTGAACAAGATCTGGATTAGCTTCTTCCCAATTGTATCTCTAGATCTAGAATAATAACTATTTGCAAGATGACTTGATAAGTGTTGTCTTTTTAATGACTTTACTGTAGTGAGACAAGTGTCCAAATCAGGAAGCCAGGAAAGCACTAGCAGCAACCAAAATCCCTGCTGACAGCCTCAATAGAAAAGCCATGATTAGCTGAAGTCCCCCAGGAGAGATTAAGGTGTATTAGCAGAACAACATAAGGGAAACTAGCACTGCTGCTGATGGCCTTACTGATTTCAGGGATAGAAAATTTCAATCTCTGCTTCTCAGCTCCAGCATTTTTCTCCAACAGTAAACAGTTTCACTTCCAAACTAACTGCAATCTTAGAACTGAAGAAATAAACAGAAATTTCTTCAGCGAGTAATTCACGGGTCTCTCCATCTCCCCTATCTCTTTCTCTTCATAAAACCTCCAGCTCATGGACCTTTATGTAATTAACAAGCATAGCACAGAATTAAGATTATAAAACATATTAATATAAAAATTTTAGACAAAACAACATGTTACAATTTCACCAGTTCTGCAATTAAAAAAAAAAGGGGGGGGGGAAATTCCCTGAAAAGACTATTCTCTCTTTAGCATATTAGATTTGCATATGTAGCGATCCATTTCAGAGTTGAACCATCAAGCCCCAGGAGGCTAATTTATCYAATAGAATGTTATAAGCAACCATATCAAATGCATTGCTCAGACCCTTAGAGACTGCAGGCATAAAAAAATGGTATTCATACAAATTTTTGTCTCATACATCCTTGCAAAAAAAAAAGAAAAAAAATTGAATACAATTATACAGAGTAAGCCAGAAAATACTGGTGAACACAACTGTCATGTGCTTCTCTTCTACAGTTGGATTCTTCTTGGAAAACACTATTGAGTTCTCTGTTTAAGTCATTATTTTTCATTAGATGAGGCCCTGGTGTTATTCAAAACTTAAGAGCAGGAATACGTCTGTGTGACAAAACAAATATAGCTTGAGTCTTATAGTGGTTAATACCAGAAACAGTTTGTAATAGAGTGCACACCTGACATAACACATTTCTATACCCTTTTGTGATTTGTGTATCGTGCTCTTCTCTTAATCGAACAAAACCTTTATTATCTGGCACTGTCTCTAACTCTCCAGATTATATTTTTGTAAATAAATGGAAGCTTCTGAAGAGCAGAATTTAGAAAAAAAAAAAAAAAAAAAAAAAAAGATGGGATTTGGGGAAATATTATGGGCCAGCTGATCGGA
>NW_020449374.1:712030-805073 GCF_003343035.1 Apteryx rowi | reverse complement strand
AAAAAAAAAAAAAAAACAGAAAAACTCCCAACAACCTACAGCAGGTGAAGCATCATTCTAAGTCATTTTACTTACTGCCTCCATCTGGTTTCACTAGTGTATGTAATCATATTGCTGTTGTTTGAATTGCCCCTTGACATCAGGCATATGCTAATAGTCTATTTAAATATCCTTATACCTTGTCATGCTCTTTTCAGGCATTATGTATGGTTTAAATAGAACCTTACTAATCTGGCAGGTACCTGAAATCAGGGACAAATCAGAGTCTTTCTGTAAACAACAAATCTCAGCTCCATTAACAGCTGTGGACATGGGCTGATGCAGCTCTAGGTCCCTACCTTATATCCCCTCCAAAATGGTGCTCTCAATCCTTGTCTCTTGGGGCACAAGAAATCCATTTCTAACTCCTGTAAACTGAAACTTCTGAGTAGTGAAGCATTCAATGGGATTTTTCTTCTTTTTGCTATCAGGTAAAGTTGTTTCTAACAGCTTCCATTTCTTCACACAACGAAGATAACCGGGAGTTTCATTTAACAGCATTAGCACTGGACTGAGTGAAATCATTATTTTGAAGTATATATTAAAATCATTACAATGTCAGTTTGTTAACTGATTATAAGTGTAAAAGTCCTGCTAAAAAAAAATAAAAAAAATCCCTTTTGCTTTACTTACAAGATACTCTTAGAATACAATATTGTACCTAAGCTAAAGAGTTCAAATTCTGGGAACTCCTGACTTTCATGGGTTGTCTTTCAAAGAATCTTGATATCTTCCTTTGGCAGCCCAGTAACAGTTATAGAGCAGTTGCTCATGATATATGTGTCAGTATACATATGTTTGTATATGTATGCATGTTTTCAGGTATTTCTTCCTCTCTGAAAGCCAGTTCTAATCAGACTTCAGTCACACCATTCCCTCAACAAAGATTCATGAAAGAACCTTAGAGTTCTTTATACTGGAAGCAGTCACACACTAGACTTCATTCAAATGCAATTTTAGAAAAATTTTAGAGGAAAAATTGGGAGGGAATTGTCATTTGTGGGGAAAAGGAGAAAACATTAAAATCTGGAAGGCCAATTTGTTACCCATTTGAAGTGCCTCAGAGAGTTAGTGTTTCAGAAGTTATCAGCAGGAATATATTAGTGAACAGAGAACAGATGACCTCTTGAAAGATGTATGACAGTTACTTTTATCATATAGCTTTCATTTTATTATAGAACTCAACCCCCATATAGATAGACAGTAGATGGCCCATATTTGCAAGCAGAGCGATCATCCCAGAAGCTTGTTAGAGTAAAGTTATGGAACTTAGAAAAATGAAAAGCAACTAAAGGAAAGAAATTATGGGAACTTAAAAAAGGAAAAAGAAGAGGAAAACAGAATAAATATAAACTTTTGGAGAAAGGCAAGAACCTTTTCATGAGTCCTGAAAAGTTTTTAACTAAAAAATTAGAGCTGGCAAGAGATGATGACCTTTGCATGAACATCTGTTAGATCTTGCAGTCATGTTAAGCCACATGTTCTGCAAAAACTAGCTCTGGAAAGAATTCATATGAAAATCTTATAGCACAGAGCATAGTATTTTCAGTTCATTCTCAAATAACATCTTGTGATACAACACTCATTTTTAGCCGTATGGAGTGACTAATAAGGTCATATATATTTTGTATTGTATACTGCTGTGTGTACAGGGCCATTCACAGCTATCTGATATATTAAAAGTACTAAAACCTTAAGAGTCATTTGTAGAGCTTTTATTTAAGCACTATCCCTTTTCTGTTGGAAAAAAGTCAACTTTGAATTTTGTCATCCAGTATTTCTCATTAGCTCATAACCATGCTGTGATAGAAATGCAAGAGTTACTAAGAAAAAAAAAAAAAAAGGAAATATCCATGCTCTCACTTTTTGTGCATTCTGTGTGTTCTGTGGTGCCCAAAGGTGCCAGTCAAGATTGAGAACTACTTGGGCTTGGAGCTGCAAAAACACAACATGAAATACTACTACTGACAATAATCTAAACAGATTACTTCTGAGCCTGTTTTGGGGTAGTTTGGCAGAACTGAATCTTGAGGAGATTTAATTAGGTGAATGTTGGAGTCTGGTGCAATAAGACTACATACTACTTCGAGGTATGTGGAATAAGCGACAAAGGAACACATGATGAAAAAGGGTCCAGATGAAAACTCAGACTGTTCTGGACCTTCATGGTGAAGAAATATGAATGTGCCAGTAAGTTTACTATCTAGCAGGCTTACCTGAAAGAAGCTAGCAAAACAACTCAGAAGCAGAATTATCAAAATAGATACAACTATTTTAGCAGTTCAGTGATGTGTTGAAAAAGGACCAAAAATAGTCAGGGCAAAATATAACCTGCCCTGATTTAGACAATACTTTTGCTTCTAACAAGCAAGCTCACTCTCAATCTCACTTTTCACGCATGGCTACTCTCCAGTTATGCAAACAAGGCCCTGTGTCTTCTAGTCTGCTRTAACTCAATACCTAGTAATTAGCATCACAATTTATAGAGCAGCTGGTTAAAAACTTTAAATTAATCTGGTTCTTTAGAATAGAGAATGTCACTGGCAGCGTCATCATCAAGCATTGCACTTGGCTGTTATCTTTAATTAACAAAGTTAAGTACCTTACAGCATTTGTCCAGGACAAAATTAGTAAAGAGAGAATTTTTACAGAAGGAAAGTCTGTTATCTAACATTATTGAATAATGGAGGGACAATTACAGTGATTAAAATCCAGTGAAACATTACTGTCATGAACATACAGTCATTACCTTTATGAACATGGATGTGATTACTCAAACCATAAGGACAAAAACCACCACCAAAATGTCACTATTTTAATCTACATTTATTCATTAGTTTTATTATTATTTATTCATTAGTTTTAAACCATTAGTTTTCACTAATGGTTTAGATGACCACAAAAACAAAAGAGCTTTTTTTAAGAGAAGATTCCTTTTATCTTCCCTTGTACTGTAATGTTACTCACTTCCAGGTGAATAGTAGCCAGCTATATCTCTTTCATATGTCTGGATGTAGGGCCAGAAATAGACAGCAAGAAAGGCAGGCATTTACATGAGATTTGACACTTGTAAGGAAAAAGAGGTATTGGACTATGTTGACCTTAAGCTTCACTATGAAACCACATTCAACTCCTGTCTGCCTTCCTCTAATACTGGAAATCCCAAGTTTTACCCCGAGTCATGTGCCCTCTCAAGGTTGGAAAGCTCTATTTAATTTTTAGACTTGAGGCCAACTCTGAAATAGCTCCCTCCCTAGTCCATCCTTTTCTGAAGCATGTTTGCAATGGAGCAGTACACTGTACATCTTTAACACAAGAACGCTCCAGAAYGATCCCACAGTTTCCTACTTCCACCTTCCAACCTTACGCACCCTCTAAAGAGGAAAGTGGCAAATCACACATTAATCCTTCCACCTCCATGGGTTGGCTTTGCTCGTGTCTCAGAGTGGCTGGCTTTGGTCCAAAGCCAAAATCTACATAGGAGAATGCTGTATTGCTTGTCATGGAATGGTTGAGTCTGACCTCAGGTTTGACCCTAAATATTAGCATAGACTTGCCTGGTGTTCCAGAAGGTAAATTGATTTGTTTCATCTGGTTTTCTGTTGCTTGTGGCTGTGTTTGTTGGAGCTTGTAAAAATGTGAATGCAATATAGACTTTGCTGAGCTTGTTTCAAAGCCATGTATTGCAAGTAGGTGAGAAACAGTTTATGTTCTAAGGTAGCCTTCTGGTCTCAAAGTCGATCTGACTTAACTTCTGAACTTAACTGAAAGGATATGATTGGCTGATGCAAAAGGTTTAAAAAGCCAAGAAGCCAGCCATGAATGTGTTTAACACGCAGAGAGACAGAGCAGTGCAGCTGGCTTACAGGAAGGAGTAGTTTGCTTTTGACTTTTTCCTCAACTATAGGAAGGAAAAGCACAAGAGCTAATGATCTTTTGATGATGTAATAATCTTTTGTCTGTAAAAAAGTGAGGACAAGAAGGATCTTGAGTTTTTTGTTGATCAAAAGAGGCATATGGCCCTATCATGTAATACATCCATGAAACAAGCAATCCTAATAAGCATCTGAAGAGAGATTTCGAGCAATGGGAAGCAGTAACACTGCTACAAATAGTACAGGACATATTTCAGGATAGTGGGTTCAGTCTGGTTACCCATCCTGGTACTGTATGTTTAATTCATATATGATTCAAATTGAAACAGAGAAGGTCTTTTAAGGCAATTTGGGAAATGCAGAGTCTAAAGGTGATTAAGGACACTATCAGCTAAACGAGGGTCCAATCTACGCACAAGACCAGACTAATACAGCACCAGCATTGTAAACATGTCTCAGATAAAACAGCTTTAGGCTTAGCTCCAGAAAACTCCACAGGGAAAGCCGGAGTACACTCTGCATCTCAGCATATGCTCAAGTTCCTATTCAAGAGGCTTTGCTGTATCAGTCAGAAGTAAAAACAGCTCAGTCACAGAATAGTTTGGATTAGAAGGGGCCTCCAGGGATCACCTGGTCCAACTCCTCCCTGCTCAAGCAGGGTCAGCCAGAACAGGTTGTCCAGTCAGCTTTTGAGCATCTCCACAACCTCTCTGGGCAACCTGTTCCAGTGTTCAACCACCCTCACTATACAGAACTGTTTTCTTATGTTCAGATGGAATTCCCTGTGTTTCAGTTTGTGCTCATTGTCTCTTGTCCTGTCACCAGGCACCACTAAGAGTCTAGCCCCATCTTCTTTACTCTCCCATTAGATATTTATAAACATTGATAAGGTCCCCCTGAGACTTCTCTTCTCCAGGCTGAACAGTTTCAGATCTCTCAGCCTCTCCTCATGCCAGATTAATCACCTTCGTGGCCCCTCGCTGGACTTGCTCGCTCTGACAGGTCCATGTCTCTCTTGTCCTGGGGAGCACAGCACTGGGCATAGCACTCCAGATGTGGTCTCACTAGGGCTGAGTAGAGGAGAAGGATCACTTCCCTTGATTTGCTGGCAACACTCTTTCTAATGCAGCCCAGGATACCATTGGTGTTTTTCACCACAAGGGCACATTGCTGGCCCATGTTGAACTCTGTGTCCACTAGGACCCACAAATCCTTCTCTGTAAAGCTGCTCTCCAGCTGGTCTTTCCCCATCATTTACTGGTGAATGGGATTATTCCACCCCATGTGCAGGATCCTGCACTTGCCTTTGCTGAACTCCATGAAGTTCCTCTCTGTTCCTTTCTGTAGCCTGTTAAGGTCTCCCTGAATGGCAGACAACCCTCTGGTGTATCAGCCAATCCTCCCAGTTTTGTATTGTCTATGAACCTGCTAAGGGTGCACTTAGTCCTATCATCCAGGTCATTAATGAATATGTCGAGCAGTGTTGGCCCAAGTAGTGACCCCTTGGAGATATCACTAGTGACCGGCCTCCACCTGGACTCTGTGCTGCTGATCACAACCCTCAGTTGTTCAGTCGTTCAGAACCCCCCAACAGTTCAGCCAGTTTCAAGTCTGCCCCACTGAAAGCCTGATGAAGCATGGGCTGGATAAGTTATCAGTAACAGCCTAATTTCTTCAATTCCTAAGCACAGCGTGGATTTTTGAGCTCAAGCTACATCTCAGCTACAGCGAGATCACAGCCAGAAATGAGGACAGAGAGCATACTATTTGTTTAATCCCATCCTCATATGCTTTCTTACTCAATGGGGTATATCACTAGAGCAACTTTATTTAGCCTAGGGAAATGAAGGGCAATATGTAAATTCAGCAAAAAGGAAAAAATTGACAATATGGTCACAATCACAAGTACTCAAACTCAGCACAAATAAATGTAAGCTAGGAGTCAGAAGTTACAAACACTGGAAGAATGTGCTTCATTAGTAGTAGAAAAATACCACTATCTTCAAGAAGAAACGTATACAGTTAATTGAATGGATTTTATGACATGGTTGCTTGTAATAACAGGGAATAGACTTCATAATCTTCTGGTCATGTGTCAAATGAAAACACTAACATCAGTCCTCATTTTAGAGTTCCACTCTAATTTCAGCTGAACTATGCTGAACCATACATTTGTTTTTCCTCTACAAAAAGCACTATTCTAATAGTCAATGATATGTAGTGCTCTGATGCTGGGCATCTCATAAGCAAGATTCTGGAAGATTAACACTGGTACCTTTACTGTGGAACATTTGCTCAGAGAACTAGATGACATTATAAATTTAACTTTTATTTGCTTGTGGCTCATAATTCATAACAAGAACATATGAGTATGAAGACTAAAGTCAATTGTTTAGAGCAGGATAGACTTTTGGAAGGGGGTCAAAACTGACAACCTCAGATTTAAAGTTTCCTAACGTTCCTTTAAATGGTCTAGGCTTAAAATACAACTATGCAAAGCTATGAATGCATAAAATTAATTGAAGCCACTGGTGTTCAGCTACCAGAGAATTTGGCTCAGTCATGCTTAATAGGGACATAAATCTGTAAGACATAGTCAAAGACTATAATTAATTTAATCAAAAACAATGTTAAGCAAAGCATCAGGTTCCTCATTTTTAATTTGAAGAGAATAAATTTTGAAAATTGCCTCAGCTTACTTTGGATTTGCTTGCTAAGCATAAAGCCCTGCAACCAACAATCTAGCAGTCTCAGCATCTCAGCTCCAGATGGGAAAAATAGGTTCTTTTCTGCACTAAGTAGTTTATGTATAAATATGTCATAAAGGAAAGGATAAGTTCTTCAAGTGTGGATCTTTCTTAAACTGGATGTTAATAAGAAACTGCTAGTGTAAAATAGCAGTAATGTATTGCATAGCATAGAATTGCTTAAAGAAGGTGTCTGTGGAATGAGGTCCATAGCACAGACACAACCCATTAAGAAGAGTTGTGGCAGTAATTCCACTAGTTTCAGCTGAGCTGAGTCTACTTAATTTCAGTGATATCTTTGAAAGAAATAAAAGTGCAGACTTCTATTTCTTCTTCTTTCCTGTTAGTCTTTAACAAGGGAGAAAAGTGAAAAACCTGAGATTGCTCACCACAGACTAAGTTTAGACCAACAAGTTTTATCAGGAAGACTAAAATGACAGATTTATTCGAGCATTTCTCTGTCAACTACTTAACAAGGTGAAACAATAGGTGGAGATCACCCATTTCTGAATCATGTAGACTTGTGCTTCTATTCATGTCTGGTATTTCTATATATGTGTCTGAGACGCAGGTAAAATACTGAAACTTGATCATAGGCTTACCAATCACAGTTACAAATCAAACAAATACCATTTTGAGTCACTTGGTTGCAGTCACTGAAAATTTGTATTTATTGCCTACTAATTCACAGAAAATATGCATTTATTTTAATAGCAATACACAAGGTCTGTTAACAAAGAGAGGCACACCGCCCAAAAACCCCATGATGTAGAGGCAGGAACTCAAAACTGGGGAATCAAGTGCTACCAAGTACTACTATGTCCTAATACAAGCTCTATAACTTTAGGAGATTTAATTTACCTAGAGCATCACTGCAGCTCTGCAGATTGGTCAAATGTCAGCAAAGTGCTGTCTGCTTTACCTGTATTAATTAAAGATGATCAATAGTTTAAAAAGAAAAAGTAGCACTTAAACATGCAATATGATCATTAATGATAKAAGGCCATTATTAATTATCTAAAGGTTCAAATGAGGTAGTCTACATTCTCCAGTTCTTGAAGCACAGCAAAAGTAAACCCTAGCATTTCACTCACTGAGATGCTATATGAACTTTACTGAAATAGTCTGGCAATTTGCAAAGTGCTTCTTCCACTGAATGCAACTACTTCTGTGGCTATTGCCTTCAAAATCTCCTTGTACAGCTAATTTTCCTAAATGAATTAGTATTTTCTTGGAACATAACGTAAAAAAAGAAAACCCAGAAGAAGCTAGCAGCAGCATCACAGAGCAGCAAAACAAAATAAATCCATCTGAAGGCTTCAAGAAAAGGAACAGTCTAGAATGTACCATGAAATATTTACCTAAAGGAGCCACCGAAGTATCAGCAGCTGACATTTACTCAGACTTAATATTGCACAATATTACTATTCAAAAAAAGAAGATTGGTGGATAAATCTTGGTTATGCAAATAGTCCTGCTCTGATCATGAGTGCTCATTTCAGCAAGACGAGTAACATTTTTCATAAGCATATTAACACTCTTGAAAGATCTGTATGTGAAATTTTGCTTTACTGAATGATTTCAATGAAATAAAGAAGGTCTTCCCATGGTATTCCCACAGATCATGTACCCTTCTGCATACTACCACTTTTCCCTCTATTCCCTCTACATTTTAAAGTGCTTTATATTACCCTAATCAGCGTTTCATTCGTCATTTGCCTGCTCCATATTGTCTGCCCATTGCTAACCTCAGTTTTGACAGACTTATGTGCCGCTAAATGGTCAAAAAAAGAAGTCAAGGAGCCTTATAAATGCATGGAATGAATATTCCCATGATGATTTCTTAACTGAAGTAGAAATAACATATAATATTACAAAGCTATTTTGGCAAGTCATCCCGGAGATCAAATTCCAAAGCCAGGAGCAGACCAAGAATTTCAGAAGCACAGTGAAATTAAGAACACTAAGGAGAAGTTCAGAAATGTGTAGGATTCACAGTGATGGAAGGCAGAGGACAACACCTGACTACTCAGAGCTAAATGCCTCCAACCAACTCCCTCCTTTTTCCTGATACTAACCTACATGCAGAGTGAGAAAATACTCCTGACAGTAGTAGTACTCCTTAGAGTGGACAACACAGTCCTGCTCTGGCTGATAACAATAAGAGCACCCTGCTAAGCAAATCCACCACACACTGAGAAGCTTCTGCACCAGAAGCTGGCACAGGTTGGCCCCAAAAATCTGAGACACAAGCTTAGCACAGAAACATCTTACATCTCACTGTGTAGAAAGCTATGGTTAAAAAGAGAGGGATTTCTCAATGCATGCCAAATGGATGCACTGTTAAGGAGATTATTATATTCCTGCAAGCAGGTTCAGTTTCAGTTAAAGGCATATAATACATTCCCACTACTTGCTTCCCCATGCCCCAAGTCCCCCTGCTAAAGCCTACTCCCCAGTCTGGCATATGTGCTCAAAACTGTCTTAAAAGTGTGAAGGGTAAAAGAAAACCAGGCTAGTTTCATCTGGTTTCAAATTATTAGCTTTACCATTATTAGTAATTACAGAGTCATTCATCTTACAAGAATATTTATCTGCAAAAAATTTGCAACTTGTGAATGGGTCTCGCTAATGCACCTCTTTTTGTTTATACCGTTACTGTAAGAGTTTAAGTTTATATTAGAATGAAATCAATCTGATGAGTCTAAGTGCTTCAGTGACCAAGCACCAGTGGTCTTTTTTCTAGGTGGTCTACCAACCTCCCATATCTTTGCGTGCATGAATAAAAGTCATTGTGAACATAAATTAAGGAAGTCATTGGCAATAAAATATCCAGGCTTCAATTGTTAGCCTCCCTCTTCCATCCTTTCAAGACAAACTTGTTCTGCTTTTGCAAGGGGAAGGGTTAGTCTGTGGCTATCTATCACTCTCTGCTTAGTTCAGCATTTCAAAGTTCCTCCTGATTTTTCTCATAGGTCCATTTCTGCAATGTTAGACCTTTCTCCCCTCTAATAATCTGTTCTGTCCCAGGCTTCCTAAAAATCATCTCTGTAAACATCACTTGTTTAGCAACACTTGCTGAAATATCACAACTCTTTGCCATTCTGAAGGTTTTGATAACTTTGACTTCAGCAGACCATGCAAGATGAGAACAGAGAAAGACTTAGCGCTTCAAAATAGAGAAGAAGCAATGGCAATGAGCCCACTTGTTCATGGTTAACCATCACTGTGAACTAGTTCTCATTCCACAACAGCCAGTGTTAGCACAAATTCCTGTTTATTCAGCTTTTTCACTCTACAAACGGCATCACAGTTTGAACAATGCAAGTGCATTTATGTTCCCTGTATGCTTGCAGAATATAAGGTAGGTATTTCAGAGAGAAATACAACATGGCAGGTACCATTGGCAACAAGTGTCATGCTTAACGAAAGTTTTGCTTTTCTTCTGTTTTTCATTTTCTCTTCTGGCACCTTGACAATGCATTTAGGTGTACTTGTCTTGTACTGCTCTATATTTGTGCAGTAATACACTCTGAAAATGTAATGGACAGTTTTTCTGTCATTGCTTTTTTTAAATCGTTTCCCTTCAAGAGATTTCTTTATATAACAAACTTTTAGGTGAAAGTTTTCACTAGAACTGATGACAGGCTAAACCATAGATACGTTTCAAGGATAAATTCCTTTACTCAGCACAACCAGAATTTCATCATGTACAATTTACTTTCTAGAAATTGCAACTCTTCTCTCTTTTCAGCCTTTTACTATCTTTGAAAACTAGTTGACAAAGGCAAAGAAAGTATCTCTTGCTTTCTTACAGGTGTAATTAAACAAGTGTAGCCTTCCCAAAAGCAAGAACACTGTTTGTAGTCACTTAAAAAAAATCATCATTATCTTTGGTATTCTAGTGCATTACAGAAGTCTATATTCACAGTAAATTAAAATGTGTAAACATGGTTGTTTACATCAGAATCCAATGCTTATCCAACTCTGTTATGAGAATATGCCATGTAACACATCCAAAAACCAACTGAGTCTTGAATATTCATAAAAACCTTTTTTAAACAGATCAAGAATTATTCACACATTGTGAGCAGCAATTTCATATAACAAAATTATAATTTTTTATGGGCATTTCAAAAGCAGAAAAGAAAGCAAAATTCATTAAAGCTCTTATTCATTCTATATTTGGCCTCATGTACGGTGTAGCTTTCATTTTAAAATCCTGATGCTGCTTCATTATATGGAGTAACAGCAGAAATATTCAATAAAAGCTTGCACAGGTTTGCAAGACAGTGAGTTTTCCTGGACTCACTGACTTCCCTTGCACTTGTATAAATTAAATGAGACTTCAAACCAGTGTAAAACAGACCTTCCTTTTCCCCTTTGTATTCCTGTAGAATAGTAGTTGGTACGCGAGATACATTTGTCACTAGTATAGTAAGAACATAAGGACAAGCACCTGCTATAAAAATCAAGTTAATAATTTTTTTCCTATGACAGGTCCATCAGATTTTGAATCTATTTCATTCACATTTTAGTGATGATTGAACTTTTTATTCTATTGAATTTCTCATGTGATCTGTCAAGAGTTTTGTTGACACTAATATCCTATCATTACAAAGGTGCAGTAATTAAAAGGCCTTGTTTTGACTGAATTGTTACAATCCTGGCATCCAGCAACAGAAGTGAGAAAACCAATTTATTTGCAAACTAGAAGCTAAATACCTTTACACTGAGCCTGAAAAACACACCACTGCTTTATTGCTGGGTGTAATTTTACGTGTTTCTATTACSGCAACACACAATACAATTAATTTCTTTTCAGACAGTAGGAGGGAAAAAAATAAAGAACAGTTCTCTCCCATCTGAGCTAAAACATTGCCATTCCAAGTAAATAGATGCTGTTATACATTTAGCGATTTGCTCATGATTGAGAGGGCAGTTGGCATTAATACAACAAAGCAAGCAAGACTGCTGATATTACTATTTTGCTGGAGAAATAAAAAATGTCTTAAAATTTACTTAACCTATTTTTTTGGAAGAATACAAGCATATCTCTATACAGCAAGGTTTTGTGAATTCTAATATGAAATTAATATATAAACTCCCTGCAGAAGGGCTTGAAAGCTATTAGAAGAACATAGAATATTTTTTCCATATGAGGAATTCTTGCAACTGCTAGACAGTGAACTTGGGGGAAAAAATTCTAATTTCTGAGGTTATATTGTTCTATCTGATAGTAATTTTTTGCATTTTATTTACACTTTAAAGTTTTACCTCAGCTTAGCTATGAGAAGTCAGCTAATAGTATAATAAAATCATGCATTTTAATCTACTGTCCAAAATATTAGATTGGACAGCAAAGGATTATCTGAAACTTGCTCATTGAGTTTATTTTATTTCCAGTCCACATAGAATGAAGTAGATGCAATAAAACGTAATAAGGAACAAGGCTGAAGAATCACATCAAGATGTAATCTTATGAAAGATTAAGAGGCCATGAATGAAGGTGCTGTCACAGTGTTTATTAAGTATTTGGAATAAAAAATGGAGTTATTCACAAACAAAAAAAAAAATTCAACAAAAGTAAGTTGAGGCTGAGAGTGCATTTCAGTGGAGCCCAGCTATTCAACTTTGGTTGCAGTGGGAATTGAAAGCCGTAAACTATGCTTGGAATGAGCTCAGCACCTTGTAAGACTGCACCTATCATATTTTGGCACAACTTTATTATATAATAGACTTGAGTTATTAGATTCGCTCAAAGCCAGATTATTTTTTGCACAAGTTGAACATGATTAAAAACCTAGTTTTGAGATGGAACCCAGTCCAGTAGTAACTAGCTCACATAAGCATTGCCTGAGGATTTAGGCTATGACCCAGTGACTGTGTGGCTAGTGTAGGCGCATCCTCTACGTGCTCAACATTTTTGCCAGGAGAGGAACTATATTTCTTCTCTCAGTGCTCCTGAGGGTTTTGCTAAATTTTCATTGCAYGTCCCTCTCTCTCTCTCCAACATTCTTCACAACACACATGAAAAATATTGGCATATCTTCGACGTGATTGGTTAGTAGGGGAGACCCATTAAATCAGTGCTCTAAAAGTAGCAAAAATGGAGTAATTTACAAACACCACCAGTGTGAAAGAATAAGAAACTCCCAGCTAAATGTACACAGCTACAAACAGAATATTGTCTGCTTCTAGGAGACAGATTCTAGTAATACTAACATATGCTTAAGAAATGTATAATATATATCCAAGAGTGGTTTCATACTGAAACACTGTTCTTTTAACAGGTTTGTTTTTAATCAATTATTTAGGTATTGTTCGGTATATTAAACAATTTAAAAATTATAGGCTCATAACTGCAGTACTCCAAGAAAGAAGAGGTTAAAACCTTTGTTATCTTTCCCCTTTAAAGCACTTTARTCACTAATACCACCTTAAGTTGCAGAGAGTGATGTTGGGGGAGAGCCAGAGGTAAATAAACCTGCAAGTCTTAGACATCTTGGACATTCTCACCACTTCAGTAGGAAACCTGCAGATGGTGGACTTTCTGAAAAGGTCATGGGAGGCAAGGGTCACTCAGAGGGATTTTTTTTCAACTGTGTAGATTAACAGTGTCACTCAGAAGTTTTAAGTACCTCCACATTAACACTACTGTGTCTGTAAGGAGGATAAAATTAATAACCCCCCAAAGGTTAATAAATGAGTTCTGCAGGGATAGGCTAGCATCCTGTAGGGTCAGATCCTCCAGCCTTCTTTTTGCTCAGGCTCTATTCACTCCAGTTCCCAAGGGCAAACACCTGAACTGAAAATAATCTATCACATTGCACTTGACAGCCCTTGACTTAACCACTCTCATTGGACTCTAGTGGATAACCAACACTGCTTCTCTGAGCAAAGACAGGAACTGGCAACAAAAGAACCACTGAGCTGTACAAGCTGTAATGCACCTGATAGTTTGGTGAACTTTCATTCTCCAAAGTAGAGAATTTGTGAAGGGATAAAACAGAAAGAAAGAATTTCTAAGTTGCAAGAAATCTGTGGCTGGTACAAGTACTGAATTTGTTACAAGTAAAATTTAAGAGTAAAGGAAATTCTCCTCTTAGACCAGTACAGGACCTGACAGTAGAAGGAAAATTTATAATGGCTCCTATATACAGTATTGCTTTTAATTTGTTTTCTGGAAAAATGTACAGAATTTTCATAAACATTGGTACACTTCAAAAAAGTACTAACCTTCGTAAATGGATTTTTCCACTTTTTTTTTGCCAATAAACCATTCACCAAGACAGTTTTTACTTATTCCTACATCTGCAGCTGTTGCAACACGGAGAAGCTCTGGGAAACAGGGAAAGGAAGAAACAGAAATGTTTATTTAAGAGTTGCTGCAATGTATACAATGTATTTCACTTTTCCATCACATCTTCTGTATTTGTTCATTTTCTTGTAATAAAATTATCTAATTGTATTTGCTAGTGAAAAGTTACACTATATTGTCCTAATAGCTCTTGGAGATTTTGCATTTTAATGCCAGCAAATGGAATTATTGATAACAGTATTGATCAAGGATTTGGCAGGTAGGGAAATGTTGAGCCAACTAATCTTACTTATCTACTGAGGTCTGGTACTACACTGCATCTCTTAATGTTTTCATTACCAGAAACAAATTGTTGGGACTGTAAACAGCATCTAGCAACAGAGTCTGGGGTCCTCGGTAAATCTGAAGGATTTGGGCTATGCAATTTAATGTTAGTCATTTCTGCTAGTGTGGTATTTGTAAATCTTGGCAAAAAGCTTGAAAGTCATATAGTGAGCAAGCTGTCTTTTATTTACTTATTTTTGGTAACATTATGCTTGAGAAGAGCATAATTCTTCTAACGTGGCACAGAAGTATTATTTATAGAACAATCACAGTAGCCCTTCTACTCTACACAACATGAATAAGGCCTCATGTGAAGTACTTTGTCAAGACTTGGACATCCCACATGAAAAGAGATGTGAATGTATTTAAGGAAATACATGGAAGTGCATCAAAAGAATCGGAAGTCTAGAAAAGATGGAACATGCACAGGGTAAAACAGGAAAACCTCTTACTAGTCTAGACAACCCAAGATTAAGGGGACAGCTTCAACAATTAAAAAAGTTGCCATAAAGAGGAAGAGAATAAACTCTTCTCCATATTCAGTGGGAATAGACCAAAAAGTGACAGGAACAGACTGAGGTAGACASTTTGATTACATGCTAAGACAAAAAACTTCCTAACCATAAGTGTATCTAAAAAATGAAATATTTCACCAAGGTGGGACACAGATTTCATCACTAGAAGTTTTGAAAAAACAGGCTAGAGAAACACTTCCATGAATAATTTATCTATAGCTGAGTAAGGGTGAGGTAGCTTCCTGCAGTCCTTTCTCAGTCACTTTTTCTTTGATTATGAGTCAGTAGTAGCAACACTGAAAATGAAATTACACAGTGAAGATGGGCTTGGGACAGAGGCTATGCTAGGACTCCTTTCTTGCACAGCAGCAAGAGAAATACACCAGAAATAAGAAAAAATTAGGACAACAGCATAAACATAGAGAAACAGCAGTCCCTATTTTCATTACAAAGCAGATTTTCTGACATGAATATGACTAAATGCCTAGCACGGAGTATTAAGTTGCTCATTGGTATTACGATATATTTATTAGCCAGAAATGTTAAGAGTAGTCCCTCCAGAATAGTGAAATGGGCACTTGTAAGCAGGAATAAGTTGTACTGATCCTGGACCCTATACGTGTCAGAAGTGGCAGTGACTAGTGACATGACCTTCCTCCCTGAAGGTAGGTTGAAAGCTAGAGTCATTTTCTGCTTCCATCATTCCCAAGCAAGGGTAGAAGCAGGAAGCAATTCTAACCTCCTTGGTTTGTGGTTTTACCGATGGCTGACTTGGAAATGACAATTGATTTTCTAGACAGAGGAGTCAAAAAAACATTTGAAGTCCAGACAGATTAAATCTAACACATTTCTTAGAAAAATCAATTATACTGAAAGCTGGTTGATTATTCAGACAGTCTATCTTTGGAAAAAATCCTTGTTTCATTTTCTAGCCTTTTTTTAATCTGTTTCTTTAATTCTTTAATTACAACTTTTCTGGCACACATCCTTAGACCACAGCAATTATAACAGCACTACAACTGCTTTCATTATCTCTTCCTTCAAGATCTGTTTTAAACTCTTGTATTTTATTGAGGTCACACTAATGACACTGTAGTTGCCTGAATCACTATTTTACAGTGCCACATGATGTTGGATATGATAGGAATTAGCAATAGAACTAAAAATAATCAAGAAGAAACACAGTGGGTAGTGCTGAAAGGGAAAAATATCAGGCTATTCATGGGGACCTTAATGACTGGACTTATAAGATTCTTTAAATTTTTGTTCATGGTCCTGAAACAAGAAGTAGGAATGCTCTAACAGAATTTGCAGCCAGCAAGCATGTAAGATATATTGTCAGTACTCAAGAGGATGAGCATATCATGCTGTAAAACTGAAACAGAAGTGGTAAGGAATTCAAACATACCATGTGCAAGGTCAAAAACTTTTGGTCTAATACCCTTAGCTTCTTCTAGATGCTGGGAACTCATCAATATGAGATGACTGAGGTAGAGAATGACTGTTCATTAATCAAAACTGCCAAGGCAATGTGGTTGCAGATATGCAAAAGAAAGTATCATCTCCTTAGAATATCATATTTATTGTTACTTTTACACACACTGGTAATCACTATAATAAAGAAAAGAGGCCTCAAATTCTCATGGGAAATACTAGTACAGCTCAAGCATTGATGAGATCTGACCTAGCACACTGCTTTCCAAATACACAAACTGAACTGGAACAAGTGTAGATAAGGCCTGCTTAGGTGGGGAGGGGAATGGAGAACCTCTTCAGGAACAGAATCTAGAAGAGATTGATTTGATCAGTCAGTAAAAGTGGAGGCTGAGGGGTAATATTATTATATGCTTAAATATCTTTATCAGTACAAATGTAAATAGGTACAAAACGATCATGAATAAAATTCAACAAGAAATTAGAAGTTTTTTCATTCTTCCCATAGTCATGTTATGACACAGGCTTCCAACAGAGTGGAGTATGGGAGGCCCTGAAAACAGGCTGCTTTTAAAATGGTGTTTTAGGTGAGATTATAAAAAAGCTTATGTGCACAGTGCTTCTAATAACATGGGACAAGGCACTACATCCTACAAAATCATTTCCATTTGATGCAGAAACTTGACGGCTGCCCCCCCCCTTTTTTTTTTTTTAATCTAGACAAGAAAGAAAATAGATGCTGAATTTGAAGGCACGTCCGTCATCAGGATAGAAGTAAACTCAAGTGTGGATTTAACAGCACAGTCTTAAGTTCCCAAGGGAAATTGGTAGCCTCAGTAGAATGACCTGATCACCCACTCAGGAAGCAGAAAATACAGTGCAGCAATGAAGTCAGCAGCAAATCCAAGGAAGGAAAAAAAGTTTATCCAAATACTTTGAATTTGGATACAGTTGAATACAGTTTCTTTTCAAATTCACATTCAGCAGTAGAAGCTGGTAACTCCTTGTAAGTAAGTTTCCTCAGCACAAAAATGTTGAAAATCAGGCCAGTCCGATAGATATTAGTTCCACTGAAATAACTGGCAAGACCTCCTTGTGATTTAAAGGCATAAGGTTTTTACCTATAGCACTACAGTAAAACAAATTCTATATCACACTTAAGGAAAAAAAAGAGTTTGAATGCGGAGTCTAATTCATTGCATTTTCTCTTTTGTCTCCATAAAACTTTAAGGCAGATATTTAATATACTGTAGAGGAAGGATAATGGGATAATGAAATGGCATATTAACTTGATAAGAAAGTATTTTAAAACAACAGGCAATCAGATATAAGACAGTATTCTTTTGTTCTCAGGCCCTAAAACAGATGAGTCCCAACCCTATCAGAGGTGGTGAAGAAAGAAGGATGAGGAAAAGAATGAAGAAAACAAGGAAATACAGTTCAAAGACCACCAAGCAAACTTATTACAAAGTTTCTTCCAGATGACATGCACATGCTGATGCAAGTGATTATCAAGAGACCAAGGGGGTACAATTTTGAGTGACTCTAAACACAGACATGCATTAGACAACAACTGAAAAACTTAAGTATAAATTGTATAGTGGAAACTCCCTGCTCATCTCAAAAAAATAATCTGACATAATGGTAACATAATCAGTCACCAACTCCATGCTGTAGCTTTCCTAGTATTTTATGTAAATGTAATAGATTATGATAATACTTATTAAATTTTTATGGCACTATTTACCTCTTTTGCTCTTGGCAAAGAGTCAACCTGTAATAACAAATAACATTTGATTTCATATTTAGAATCTTACTTGTAAAATGCAATTTGCAAGCTTTCCTTCCCTTAGCCCTTCTCTGCCTCATATAATAATGCAGATATTTGAGTCTGGTAAAGTGATAGATTGCACTGAAATGGAAAATAAAATACGTAATATTTCTTCAAGTGGCTTGGATATGGCTAGGTTGCCAACTCAAGTATAATTAAAGTGGCATGATGGAAAAATTATACAACTTTTACAAAGTAAAACTAACAATTTGTCAATTTTTACTGCTGGCTATTTAGTGATACAATTCATGTCTAAATCTGAATCTGGGACAAAACATTAAAATGGGTATGAAGTAGAACACATGTTTAAATGCTGTTCACAAGAGAGATGAATTCACCATTTGTTTCAGTGCTGCCCAGAATAAGAATCCACTACTAACTTACTGGGTGCAAATCAGCATAAATACAGTACTGTTAATAGAGGAACATCGGTTTACACAAACTAAGAATCCAGAGTTTTACTCTGCAACTTTTCAAGGACATTACAAAAGATAAGATTCATGGAGTAGAGAGTGATCATACACATCATGTGTGTTGTTTTTCCTCAGATTAGTTTTCACCTTGTTTTGCTGGGAAACCAAATTTAGAGGCACTAACATTTTTAGTTTATGTCTTCAGGGGGTGTCAGTTGTTGTAAAATGAAAGTTCACGTATGTTATATGTATCCAAGGGTGTCATGCAAGAATGCATATTCCAAGACAATTAAACATTCTTACCAGAATTATAATAAATTCATAAATAACTGATACTTGGAAGAATATTTTTAACACCCATTTTCTACTCTTAACAAACATGCAGTTTTTTTGTTGATGGCATGAACACATTTGGTTTTCAGAATCTCCTTGTCTGAGGATTGTACACCCATTGATTTCTCCATCCATAATTCAGAGAATATTCCATACAGACAGAAATAAAGGTGTCTGGTCCATTATAGAAGCGTATGCACTTAATAGAATTTTATTCATTTTAGCTTCTGTGTACAAATACAAGTAATCATTTCAGATATATTAAATACGTATTTAGAAAAGAGCGTTGTGTGGAAGAAAAATCACATTTTCTAATTAAGAAAACATACATAATTTAAGAGGTAATTGACCAACAAATGTTGTGTGTGACTCCATTTAACCCAATTACATATGTCATTTATAAAGTGGGAATATAGCTAAAATCATTTGCAGAGGCACTATAAATAGTAATTAAGAACAGTTTAGATATTCACCTGCTTTCCTACTATCCTCCCTTAATGACATTATAAGAAAAACAGGTAAGATCACAGTCCTACAATAAAAATCTATGCAAGAAGCTTCATTTTAGATTTCAGGCATGCAGTTCTGAAGGAAGCTCAAAGCTCTGCCCAGAAAGATTCAACTGCACAACCAAGTCCTTAGGAAGCATATTTCCAAGGAAAATCCAGGAGCARCAAAACAGCTATTCATCCTTACGAATCAGCACTAAGTCAACAGTGTACATAGAACTAATGCAAACACCTTTCCCATGAGAGAGAAACCTGAAGTCCTAACAGATCTGAACATTAAAAATGTCACTGCATTTTGCCTGGTAATATAACAGCCAGCAACAACCTTTCACTACACTGCTGGGTAGTCTATTCATCAGAAACACCACAACCTTAATTAGCAAACTTCCATTTTCTGTTCTGTGGCACTGCATGATGTTTAAAAGCTACTGCCCTCAACTACAAAGACAGCCTCATTTTGTGTTAAGTGAAAAGAATACCATAGGCAGAGGCCCTTCATATTTAACCAATTCCTTTTCAAAATACTCTAAAATCCATACAATTATTAGGACAGTCCTGAAATCTTCTATACCTCAAGGATGCAGGACTTGAGTGTTCACATTAGACATCTCCTGTAAGCACTCTTACCAATCTCACTTGTGCTCTCTGGCCCAATGAATATCAGTTTGCAGAAAACAGAAAGTTCCAAGAGGAGAGATAAAAGTGTAATTGTATCAAAAAAGCCAAATACAAGTCCAACTTGAATGTGGCTTTGACATGAACTTCTGACACTGTAGGTGAATGTCTTTACCATAGGGCATTCTTCCTGTCTCGTTTCTAACAGAAAGCTTTGAAGGGCTTTGGTTTCATCCCACTCTAGTACAGAACAACTTCTGAATTCTCAGAAAAAAAATGCAAGATGTGGAAAATTGTTCCTGTACACAGCTATGTAAGATAGTAGATGGAAAGCTGCATTTTGCATGTACAGCAGCTCTGACTTTCCCTGTTTTCCTGTTCCAGTGAGCTGGGCGTTTCTGAGCAGCGTACACACCTTCATGGTCATGCCGCCAGTACACCGAGCACTCCTTAGTGTGCAATCGTCATTTAGTTACTCCTGCATAAAGGGAATTTGAACACTGAGCATGCAGTGCCAGTCCACCATTGCATCTTTCCAAAACCTGTTATGAGTAAGTTCTCAGAAACTTCCCTGCAGTTGTTTTTGGGTCTATACCTCAGCTGTGCTTTGATTGGGCCCACACACCACATGGCAGCTTGTTAGATAAGTGTTATTATGATAGTTTTAACTTTCCACATTTATTCTCGTATCTTTTAGTTGAATTGTTACATATAAGCCTGCACTGAAGAGTCTTCCCTAGAAACGAAAGGCCAAAAAGTTGAATAATTTAAGCAAATACAGGATGGAGGTGGAGGATTGGGGACACATTCGAACCACGTAAAAGGAATCATTTTGCAAGAACTGATGCAAAACCATTTGCATCCATACAAGAGAGACTGGCTGCAGGTATTTAAGACACTGACAATGTGTTGATGTAGTATAAGATTAGACAAAGTAATCTAACTCAAAAAAATCACTTTGTACTTGGCATGGCAGCATGTGCTGACTTGATTATAAATCTTTATTTTTCTTTTTCCAAGAGACATGATCCCTGCCCATGTATTGCCCATTGTTTCCTAATGCATATCCCTCTGAGGAAAACATTTCCCTCTGGGGAAAATGCATTTTGGGTAAGCCTTTACTTAGATCTGAATACCAATTCAGCCACAAGATAAAAAGTCTAAGTTTCCCTTTGAACGACTGCAGTAACATTTTAAATGTAATTGCTTTTGGAAACTGACAACTAATTATCCAAACACAAAATGCATAATAGGCATTTAAATAATGAAATGTCAATCAATGTAATAGAAGTGTCACTTTATACTTTTTGCCTTCAGAAATTGTTTTATCTACTTTTTAAATTAATCTGTCTACATACCCATAGGCACATGTATTTTGTGATCACGCTTATTCTCATAAAACAAAATCTTACTAAATTGTATTACTTCYATCTACAGAGCATCTGCTTAGGTCCTTTCACTACCATGGCTATTTTTAAAGGTACAAATACCACTATTACTAGAAGCTATTTCAGGTCTGCATTAGCTTTAAGTGCTACCCCCACTACCCTGCTGCACACCAAGGGAATTTTCTGTCCATTGCTGGTCACCAAAACATACTTTTTATTTCATCGCATTATGAACCTGCAACTCAGCTGTTGCTGTATGCAGAAAGTGAACCATGTTAATAGTAGCATTCTGGAGTCCAAAAAAGTGGTCCACTATGAGTCTGTAAGAATTACTTATCTGGAGGATGTGCTGTTTCCCTAATTAATCACAACCACATTTGACAGTGCAAATAGTGAAACAGAGAACGGATTCCTTGGACAAGTGTGATGCTCCCTTTTTGCACACCAGTACAAGTGTCAGTTTTGGAGATATCCCATCACGTGTGTATGTACACATACCCACACATATATGCAGTAGATTCACACATACTGTCTGTAAATATTTAGGAACATGTAGACAGATACCAATGGAAACAGAGKGATCACACATTTATGTACATGTATGTGCATGCGTTCCCCTACACATACACACATTCTGTGTGGGTGCAGGCACATGTGAGCATGCACACACTCACATATGGTGCATTAGGACTGTCTTTCTCTGGAAAAACTAAGTGCAAAACAGCTGCATTCCCACAGACACGAGGGTTTGTGTGGCGAGAACTGTACTAGCCTTCGCACAGAACCATGCTGGAAACCAAACCCGAGAACAACAGACAAGGATTCAGAGTGAGCAAGAGAAAGACTTTCCCATGAATATTTATTTGAAACACTGTTCAGCGTGAGCAACAACAATAAGGATGTGCCACAGATACTCAAGCTCTGTCATTTTTTAACAAAAGAATTTGGGAGTATGAAATAAAATACATTGGGATTTTAATATAGTCAAAAAAGCAGCCCTAGTCCCTTATTCAAATACATCCATTACTTTACTTGTGAGAATAATTCTATTTAAGCAGTGGCCCTACTCATGTGTAGCACCAAGTGGGCATGAAAATATGCGCTACGTATATTTTGCTACAGTAGAGCAACAGTAGCTACTATAACTGAGGCTGCCAAACTGTTTTCACTATTTTTAGGACATGAAATGTTCTATTTCCTGCCTCCATCCAAGGATGATTTCTATTTAATAATTTACTAGCATCTGTTCTGTAGTTTAAGTAAAATACTTCATTCACTTTTTATTGTGATGAGAGTAAAAATAATACTTTTTGCATTACAAGAAGAAGCAGAGATTTTTCTGGGGCAATATTCTAACTTAAACAGCTAAAGATTTAAAAGTCGCAATTTGTCAGCATGATAGTCCCTACTGAGAAGCATAGCATTACTGGAAAAAAACCTGGCTTTGATTTGGCTGAATTATGAGCTTTTGGAAAATGGTGTGCAGAGGTTTATATTAAGCTTGCTAGGTGGGCAATGCTCTACATACATCTGTAGCTACCCAGTAAACTGCCTGACTCAGACTCTCCAATTTTGTCTCATCTGTTGTAGGAAACTCAGGATCAGAAATAGGGAGCTGTAACTCCTTTCACTCCGCTTTCTCATTTTTCATTACAATACACCTTACATAATTTAAAACCAAGAATTAAGAACTGTTCAGTCTCTGTGCACATCCAAGTGATTGAACTTCTTCATTTTGTGCTCAGCCCTAATTTAATGAGCCCTAACAGGGCTCTGGCCAGATTCATAACTTCCAAGAATATAAAAAGTGGCTTGAGTTGTGTGAAACAGAGTTCAGGTTTACTCATGAAGGACCCTGCAGGCATCATCCCTTAATCACCTGCATCAAGAGCTCTGTGAGACCTCACAGAAGCTCCCTCCCTCCACACCCATGTTAAATTCCATGGCAAACCAGATGGCACAGTGAATATCCTGGTTGCATCTTGCAGAGTAGATAGGGGTAGGTGCACACCTGAGGACCAAAACTATAATCATAGATATGTAATTTAGAGGTGATGGATACAGAAACATGTCTTCATGGTTTCACAAGGAAGAAAGTCAGTGTCTTACAAATAATGCAAGGAAGGCTTCTCCCATTGGCAGAATATTGGTTATACATATGGGTATAGGTATACCATAGGTATATTGATTATACCTATGAGGCAGCAATTTTAGTAGCTATTTTTTGAAGTATTCACCAAGCTCTTTTTTGCAATGCAGCTTGAGGAAGATCAGGAATGGCTGAATAAACATCCCTCCCTGCTGATTCTATCAAGACAAGACAGAGCCACCTCACACATTTTAAATAGCAGAGCTGGTCATCACGAAGATCCTATGCTCTGATGCCAGGTCAGTATCACTGTGGCTACTGCACTCCCTTATAAGTGACTCCTACACAGAAGGGCAAGGGTTAAGGCAAGATATCCTAACTTATATTCTTTCCATGTAAAAATGGGGAGATGGAGCCAACGTGAATTAGATGGAGCAGTTTCTCTCACTGGCCTGCTTGTTCCCCCTCCCCTTACTGTGCACATTGCTGAGATTCAGGCTATGCAAAAATGCTGTTTTGGAGATGAGTGAGCTGTGACTGGTTCATAGCAGGTTTTTTTCAGTAAACCAATTTTAATTTTTGGTAATACTGAGCAGAGCAATCACAAGCAGAAAGAATCATTTTGTGATGACAGCCATGAGTTTCTTGCAGTTTCCTCTATCACAGTAAGAAAATGGGAAACATATCCAAACATCATTTCCTTTTGCAGATTTATCATCACTAGGTCATATTTTATTGCTATTATATGAACACTACTTAGTTACTTGTGCTCAGAGAAAACCTCCTTGTTTTTGACAATTTCCCTTTTCATAACTCTTGAATCCTAGCTAATTTCTGCCTCAGTAATACAATTCCTCACTGATTAGGAGCTCAGGATAAGGGACATGCTTTACAACATCAGCGCTTCTCTGCAAAAAGAGAATGTTCACATAAGTATGAAATCAACTGAGTCCAACACAGAAGGACAGGCACTAGAGCCTCAGCCAACATCTATCTAAGAACTATCCTCACTTATGCTACTGAGCAGCTAAACTAAACCAACAAGCAACTTCTTAAATCAGAAGACATTTTTAGTAAGAGAATATCATATTATGAGACTGATTTTGACTTAATAGAACAACCAGTTCTTTCTATGAGTAAAAGAACAAGGCCTGGGATATATGTTAAAATTAACTTGATAAAAGGTTACCAAACAGATCAAAAACATTCTGGTTTCAGACCTGAGAAAACCTCTTTTAGTGGCATCATCTTGGGAAATAAACCCAAGGTAGAAAAATTAATATCTTCACATTCCAGCAGTTGAGCAGAAACCATTTCTGAATAACATAACCCTTCTTCATTCACAATAAGCAATTAATCCTCTCCTGTTATTAATATCCCTAACTGCATCCCATATCAAGCACTTTGGCACTAAAAAGTCACTAGAAAGAACCAATGAATATTCGACTTTCCTTTTCTCAAGAGACTGCATTCTTTGTATGTTTTTATATTCATGAGACACAGCTGTCAGATCCACCCTTCAGTAGCTTAACAAGTGCCCAGATCTTCTCTCCAGGTTCAACAGCTGCTCACAGCCAGGTTGCTTTCAATCTGGTAGAGGGTCTGAACTCTTGCTTCTTCCTAGCAGTAGCCTTCCAAAGTTATCTCAGCTGGAAGTCAGCCACTACTACTTGAATTTTTCCTCTCCCTTTAAGGGAAGGAATTTGTGGAAGGCTTTGCAGTAGTTCCTGAAAGCGATTTTCCATTTTGTCTCACAACACATGGGAAATTTATGGTCTCTAACTTCTCAGTTAGCTTTGCAGTGCCAGAGGTCACCTAATAATGGTGCGGTCAACAGCTCCAGCACTACCACCTTGTAGCTAACTGTAACGAGACTTTTTGGGACATGAACTGAATAGAAATACTGTCATGGCTAAACACTTTTATGGATTAGGAGAGAAAAGGGAGGGAGTAAGAAGGCAAGGAATCACAGGTTTCACAGTCCCTTTGGGGGCCAGTCATTTCCATGATGATGCATCATTAAGTATGCCATATGAATCCTAGCAAAGATGAGAAAAGAACTGGGATCTCAGAGTGGGTCTACTGACCCAAAATACTGGGAAAGAAATATGCTTGCAGACACTGCTGATTATAGAGAAAAAGAAATGCAACTATAGCAGGTTACACTGCCTGTTCAGAAATTCTGCTCACACACAGTCAACCTGTCGATTTTTTGGCACTGTTAGCAAATACCATCCTCAGAAGTCTAAGTAAGAATATGTGGATCCCCTAGTGAGCACCTTCTTAAGGTAACTACCACAAAGGAACCACTCCAGGTCTCACGATAAAGTATAATTGCTGAACTTCCATTAATAGTATGCCTTCCCCAAGGCTCTGTGAGCTGAAAGCCCATATAGTTCAACTGATGATCTCCAAGTATTAAAAAGGGAAAAAAAAGAAAGAGGAGTCAAAGATAAGTAATCAAGTTGCTAGTTCACTATCACAAACTTAAAGTGTTTGTAACACTACACCTATCTAAAGTGGCCAGCAGTTGAGCTGACGCTTATAGCCTACAGGAAAATAGATTTGTACGTCCCTCTGAACCATTTTCAGCATAGTCGCTGACCCACGGATATAGGAAATAGCAATGGGATATTCCTCTTGGAAATCATACTGCTAAAACAAAGTTGTTGAGGCTAACTCACTTCATCTGTAAAATGCTATCATGAAACTAAATGCTGCCACAGGAGCAGACAGCATGCCAAGCAGGCTCTGCTGATATGAAATGTATCCAAAACACCTAAACCTCTTGAGTCTGTAAAATATGGCTGGAAATTCCACTATAATAGGCTTTTCAGCACTGGCACTCTGGGACCTGAAAAGGAATTTTCTTTTCCTTGGTCTTGATAATTCCTTGATTTATACCCACTTCTGTGGGCAGCTCAAAATAAGTCACTTTCTACCCACTTATACCAACCTGAACCAAAGATTACTCCACTGAGTTACACGGCATGCCATCAGAGCGATATTACAAAGGTTACAGAGAGACGCATGGAACATAAATTATCTTTCAGAATCCAAATTTACTTTGCCTTTTTAATTATTCTGTTTTTCTAGGACATTCCTATATTGTTCTTATTTGAATAGGAAAATGCTACTATTTAGATGTCCATCTGTGATAACTCTACTAAAAAAAGAGAAGAAAACGCAGCAAATTAGACCTTAAAAGAAGAACACACCTACAGAAGCAAATTCCACCAATGAGCTTGTTCTTTTCTGACACTGGTATAGCAGGACACAAAATTCCCTAAACAGAAAAGCACCAAAGCATGGCTGATCTTTCATACTAAAAGAAAGTTACAGCAGTATTATAGTAGGCCTGGGCAAACTTTAGTAGTATTATAGTAAAGGAAACACATTCTGGTAGAGAGGTAATAGTATCTCTGTATTTGTAGGTTAAAAATCCTGGGCTAGTTTCCCAGTGTTTGCCATTTAGAATTTCTTCCTAATTTTCTTGCCCAGCACAGCAAGTGATAGCCATGAGTGAGAAAGGACATGCTGATAAGTTTCTAAAAGATACTGAGAGACAGTTCCAAGTTTATTTCCAGGTTCAATTCCTTCCTCAGAAGGCTGGTATCTGTTTCTTCTGTCCTTATCTAGCTTTTTTAAAATAAGAACAGCAGATTTCTCAAAGGTACAGACATTCCACCAATTTAGAGGCCACAGATCTGAGAATCAGGCCTATTTAGAGAACCCAGAAACATAAATATCTGCCTTAGGTTTGAAGAATAAAGATGGTTTTTGAGGCAGAAGGAGAAGGAAATGAACCTTTTAAAGTCCACAGCTACAAGGAAGAGTGATATCCTCCTTTGAAAGCTACCAAGATTTTACATACTCCACAGAATAAGAAATGCAATATTTTGTTCATTATTTCCATGTGATCAGTTACTCACACTTGAATAGTGCATCACTTGCCAAAAGATACCCACAGAACCCAAAATTTCATCAGATCTCCATTGTTTGGTAACCACAGTTATATTTGTGGAAGCCCCTGGAGTGAAGATGAGACATTATCAGAAATTGCTATCAAATGGGAATCATTGATTTATTAAGTCTTTTTATACAAAACCATGCTGAGATTACAAAGATGAAAGCAGGAAAATGTAAACTATTTTTTTTTTAGCAGTAGTGAGATATAAAGAAAAAGTATGTTCTGCTAAGCACAAAGAAAAGTCATCTAACTCCTCCTGTATTTCTTTACATGGAGGAGTTAACTATCTGTCCTGGACAATAACTCGTTCATTTCTTTTGCCAAGAGGGATCATGTCCTAGTTCTGTCTGGATTATCAGTAAGAGTCTTGGATAGAAGGAAAACAATTATTCCTCCCATTTCTTTATGCAAGGTTAAGTAAAAGAGCTTTTACACACACAAAATGTTTTTGTCAAATTTCATACAGTATTTTTACAGTAATAATTTGAATTATTTGAGCTACTGAGGCTGTAGTGGGACCTTGATTAAGAATAGATCAAATCAACTTTGTGAAGCTACAGTAATTTAAGGTCATTGACATCTAATTCTTCATTTTCTTGTTTATTTTTATTCAAATCTTGCAACCTGAGCCCACTGCCTCAGGGCAAATGCAATTTCACTGAGGAACTTGATAACTGCCTGGCTTACTTTCTGAAGTTGCCCCTTTGTCCTTAACAGCACAAAGGGGTCCAGTTTCACAAGAACTACAGGCCTACAGGGTGAAAAGGCACCTTGACCAGAAGTTCAATCCAAATGGCTATTTGCTGCTGAAAGCTGATGGGTGGGTTTTTACACTAAAGTTTTACGCTGTGAAATTTCACCCTTCAAAGCCCCACTTGAAGTATGTCATGTCCTGAGAGGGGTGGAAAGGCCATAGCCCGAAACTGCCTGATCCTGCTTCGGAGTCTATGTTCCCTTGACATCACGCACCGCCCGATCCCGCTCGCGAGCCCACGCTCCCCTGGGATCATGCACTGCTGTGGCATGTCCTTCTCTCTGGCCACCAGCACGCTCAGACATTTAGCTGCACCCAGCAGGAGTGATCCCAAGCAGAAAAGAGGTCACAGTGCCACACTGCCTCATGCACAAGCTAGACATCCCATAAGGAAAAGATGACATGGGTGGCATCCAAATGAATGCACAAGGATTAACATACCTGCCCTTCCATATAGTTTCTATATAAGGCTGACGTATCAGTTAACTCTTTTTGAGCTGTATCATTTTGACATATTTCATTCTTTGAGCAGATGGGAAAGATAACAAACCCATCACTGTGTCATAAGGTATTTTCAGTTTTCCTCCAGATCTRCATCACAGGATGATATGAAGAGAGAAGGATATTTATTTTGAAAACTTACCTGCACAGCAGTGCTTTGCAAGTGCAGATTTCACTGTTGGGTCTCTCAGCAGGCCCCCCCCTTTTTTTTTTTTTTTTTTAAAAATGGAGCCTCATATTCAGATGAGATAAGGCTTTCCTGGAGAATAAGATAGCARTTGTAAGGGAATCAATTTCATATCAACACTGAAGCAAACAGTTAAGTGCTATTTTTTCCTTTTTTCATTGCCTTAGCTGACCTGGGAAACATTCTAATGAATAATACCCAGAGTCCCACATGCTCTCAAATCTATTAACACTTGGAAGTTTCCACAATATTCTTCTCTAAAGAACTGATAAGAAAGAGCCATACCTTTATTTAAATTACTTCACCAAATACTCCATTAAGCATATATTTATGCAGTCCACTGTTTGCTGCAGAGGCCCAACAGGAGGGAAGTGGGAGGGGAGGCAGCTGGCAGCCAACTACATTGCCACAGGCATCTCAAGATGCTTTCTGGTGGCATCGGCTGGTATTCCTCCAGGGCTCTGCTACACAGCTAAGAAACTCCTTCTCCTCAACTTCTAAAAATTCTCAATGTATTCTTGTGCTGCAGACAGGGGAGAACACATATATTCCCTAGTATGTCCCCCAATGAGTCTAGTTCAGCATTTGCTAAAAACCACAGTTGGTCCATTGGAAGAAAACAACTTCTCACAGTCAACCCTTTTGGAAACACTTGCCATGGGGGGGATGGACTATAGCAGAATTAGACTTGATCATCCAGACTTTCAACCTTCATAAGCCAGGACAGGCATCAAAATCACACCTGCACAGTCTAGCRATTAGCCTTAAATTTAGTAGCAGGGCCTATTTTAAAAAGCTTCTGGGATTTGGGAGAGTTTCAGCTGTGATTAGGAGTGCTACTGCAGCCTAGACAATTTTAAACTGCTCCSTGCTTGGGCAAGGCTAGCAGTGTAACTGTGGAGCTCACCTCAGGCAACCAGAGCCTTTACCAGTCTTTTGAACCCTGCATTGCTCCACCTATATTACTATGCAGTGTCTAAAGTAAGGCTTAGTATGTCCACAGAATGTAAACATATCCTTCCAAATCTAATTTCTGTTCCAGTCTCAAGAGGGCTTTTCCTCTGGATTAAAAGCAATTAGAAGGCACAAGGAGGAGGAAAGCATTGTAAATTTTAAAATGTTCCAATCAATACAGGTAACTATAGTCCCCAGGTCTCTTGACTGCACACAAGCCGAGATCAGTACTCAGGCAACCACTCATCTAACTACATTTAGATTCCACCATCTCCAGGTAGTAGTACCATACTTTTGCTTTACCACATTGAAAACACATGATGCACTTAGATGGTATCAGAAAGAACAAAATCCCCTCCTATCTCAGAAAGTGCATTCCCATAGCTACCCATCATGTAGCATCACACTCATTTGTTTGTCACTGCTGGAAGTATGTCCTTGCATTAACCCTAAATCCAAAATGGAAAGCACCCGTATGAATTTTTCCAGTATAAAATGCAACTAAAAAGGTTATTTCATGTCCAAACCTTACTATCTGCACAGAACACAGGTTAATATCAGCAACAGGATGTGATCTTCAAGTTTTTAATGAGGCAGCATATTCTGATTACTAGTTTATAGACAAAAGCATCTGAATTAGGGCTAGGAATCCTGGCTCCAGCAAGCTTCTACTTTTCCTCTGCAATACATGTACTGTTTTTTTAAAACCATATTGTAATTTGTTAACAGATAATGAACTTGATATGTCAAAAGCTTGTTCAGCTGAGAAGATGAGTTTATTTAGAGTGTTGCAGCCCTTTACATATGCAAACATTAAACTGCAATGAATAACATCTTTATTCATATACTGATGGTTCAGATTTTCTTAAAACTTGTATTGCACATAAAATGGTTGCAGAATATTGCTAGAAAAGAAAGCTTGTTTTTCCTAAACATACAAAAACATGTCATGAAGGACTATGCTCAGCAGTTTAAGTAGATATACAGGGCTGAGCATTTTGACTGATCACAGTGAAGTTCTGTATGACCATTTTCAGAAGCAGCTAGAAAGAGCTCACATGAGGGTTTTTTTTTTTTTTTTTTAAGTTTAAAACCAACACAAAGTTCAGTCATTTGGGCAAATCATCTTAGTGCAATTGCCACATCAACACTATTTAGTATGCTCCTTTCCTTTTTTTCCCCTGATTGAAATATACATCAATTAACTACATGCAATTAAATGTATTCTTTCCAATGCTATTCCCTTGTTTCCTTTTTTCATTTCACTACAATTACTGTGAATTTCCTTCTACTAATCAACTTGTGCTTTCCAAACAATTTTGTATATCAAAAGGGACATTACAAAATTTCACTGCTCTTCAGAACGGTCACCTTTGTAATCACTCTTTACATCAGAAAGAAGCAAGCCAGAAAACTATTCTCATATCATCCTTTGAACCATCATATTTATTCTAAACATAACTTGGACAGGGGCCTTTAGAAGAAAAGAATCTTTGTGGTGTGCACCAATAAAGAATTGCTGCACATTGCAAACCTCTGTACCTCAGTAAAGGTTTCAAAATAGGGTCTACAGAACAGAAAGAAGAAAATAGCCAGAGCTCACTGTGAACTGAAGAGAAGAATTTTCATTTTATTGCATGTTAGCACTTACATGAATCATTAACTACAGAAAGGAACTTCACAAGCTACAGTGTTATAAAACACAAATGGCTTACTCACTTGAGATAAAGACATAAGATGAGAAAAATAATTAGCATACTCCAAAAACATGTCCAACATATGCTACATTGAATTATTTAGTTTGCAAGCTCTTTGGGGCAGGGATTGCCACCTTTTTTTTTTCTCCCCCCTCCTCCTTTAAACAGCATACAGCCTGACTGGGTCTTTATCTTAAAGCTAGGACAAATAGGTAACACTGAAATACAAACAAGAATAAACAAACATAGCCAACATCAATAGACATTAAGGGCAGGATCCTTGTCCTTTATCAAGTCATAGCTGTCAACATCTTTGTAGTCCCAAATATTTTATGGGCATAATCCTCTCCAGTCACCCACAGACAATACATTATTAGATTCCTCTCTACACCAGAGAGGGGAGAAATATATTACAGCCTCACTCAGAGTGGTTTTAGCAATTCCTGTTTCTAGTTTTCAGATGTTTCCTATCCAATTCCTGTTAAGTAGAACAAAATAACAGCTATTGCACTAACTGAAATACACATATAAACTAATATAACAGCTAACAAGCCTTTTCTTTATGGCTTCTTTGGAAGAATATTGCAATTTTCTACTCTTCCCCACTATCAGGTTGCCACAAAAAAATTAGGAAACCATAGAATCAGAAGAAATCCACTTATACCTCCACATTTTGAGCACATAAGAACATTGTTCAACTTCCTTAAGTACATCACACCGCAACACCAATGCAACTTATGGCTCCATTCCTGCTTGATGCTTAACATACAAACTACTCAAACAGATAAACCTGCCTTAATCTCAACAATCCTCCTAGCCCAAACAGGCTACAACATACCCCACCTAGGCACCAAAATAAACTCACCAACAGTGATGGACCTTGCATCTATTTATAGCAGGCTGACAAGCAACCGCTCCTCCCAGAGTGCTATATGTAATAGTTGTGACTCAGTGTTTTAAACTCACCTGTTTGACTTTGTGCTGAAATGAAAGGGAAGAGTGTTAACAGTGGCCTTAACTAGACATAAAAAGACATTAGAATCAGCTGGGAGCACTGATGGTTGGTAGCTTCCCACCTGAGATCCTGCCTGGCTGCTAAGGTGCTTTTCACTTTTTTTGTTGTAAATGTAACCTTTTTCACTAGACTGGGAAGAGGAGTATTCTTGAATTGAGTCATTTTTGGCTGAGAAACAGGCAATAGTTCCACATTAGGGAAAACCAGGTGCTGTTATACATACTCAGGATGCATGTTTGTATCATAACTCTGAACAAAACAGTCTAAGGGTGAGGATGGTAGCTGGGGCATAGYCCCGAGTTCAGGCTTTGGACAAAGTGACTATATCCTTGGGGAAGCTACTTAAGTATTGCAGCTAGTCATAACTAGTCCACTAAAATGAAGGTGTGCTGTCCCTCCATCTCTCAGCACATATAATCCAGAAACCCACCCATTCCATCTCTTGGTCCCAGCACAGTCCTTTCTACAGCTGTAGTTAGTGTTGAGACTGGGATTACAACTAGAGCTTAAGGATCAAAGCCTCAGGATTTTCTAGCTGGATGCCACTGCATCCACAGATTTGGAGGTGATTTTGTTCTGAAAGGGGATAATATGTCTTATTTTACTGTAAGGATTCATAGCTGGGTAACCCCAGAGTCATACTGTAAGACTACAACTGTGGCAAAGCTTTAACAGTCCACTGCACTGAAGTGCCTCAAGAAAAAAAAAAAAGACAGTTGCACCACAAAAGGATTCAGAGGCGACCCAGGCCAGCTGTTAGGCTGCACAGATGTGAACAGGCCATCCCAGGCAGTGCTAGTCACCACTGAGTGATGCAAACACAAGCCAGGGTACACCAACTGGCCTGAGTTTATTCTCAGGTGCTGCGGACAAAGATGAGACAGCTGTTGCCACAGCAAATCAGCCGGAAATTTTGGTGGGTTGGCCACCTGCTCCTTCAAACCTGTGTCCCCTCCTGAAGGCAGGGCACCCTTTAAGGAAGTAGACTCCTAAATCCCCTCCTCCATTTCCTGAAGGCAGCGTTTTTCTGCCCTGTAATGCTTCTGCCCCCACGGATGTGCTCTGGCACCTCTCTCTCAGACTCTGTGTTATCTACTGCTGTTAATGGATAATACTTCCAACAGCCTCATCACACTTTGCACTGTGTGAAACCCCAGCATGTATGAATATCATTCCAGGTTCCTACTTAGAGGAAATTATTCACTGATTTCACTGCATTTTACCATGAATCATTGAATACAGTATTTCATTGGTACTATTTGACCAGATATTTATAATAATAAAATTCACAGAATAAGGATATACAATGAACTAATGCATGACTCACGTGAAATTCCGACTGAAATTAGCTACTATTTTAGCCAGTATTTAGGGGAACTGATGTGTAACAACCTATGTTGTACATTCCTTCCTTTTCCTCTTTGTATGAACTTGAAAGAAACACTGAGAAGCACATTTTCAAAAGTAGTTTCTTGTTCACATTAACTCAGTCTCTGAGTTTGGCATATATAATGACAAAGGCAACCTACCTTTCAATTCACACAGTACGGTGGGTGCACAAGTCCTAGAGTCCGCTGAGGTTCCCAAAGTCTGATTGCCTCAAGTTCAAGTGGTGTATACAAGCCTGGCCACATGGCTGCCTCTTACTGTTGCCTCTAAGATTGCTGCCTCCAGTTCCTCCCAGTCTTTCTCTCAGAAAGGATTTAGTTCAGAACAATTGCTCTCAACTTGTATTTTGCTTTGAAAATACATACTTCTATTTTGCATATGAAAAAAACCATCAGGAATACTAACTGGCATGGGAATTTTTTTTATACTATTATTATTTTCCCCCACAAATCTCTGATAGTGTTAAACAGTATAATGAGGAAAAGTTTAACTTGCCTTTCAGACATTAGGTGCTGGCCAGTATTTGAGGGAGCATACTGATCCAGATGCACAACTGGCATGTTCCAATAATGGTCAGCCAAATTCAACACCAATTAATATTTGTAAGGAATATATAGCAGACATGAATTTAGCCCACTGGAAGAGGCAGAAGTTGTATATCTTAAATATTCTAGCAGGACATACCAGTAGCCTACATGCTACAGGAAACAGCTATATGTAATTCTATGGTACACAGGTTTTATTTTTAACAGACATAAAAAAGCAATTATGTCAGCCAAAGCCTCCATTAAGTGTAAATCTCCTCAGAACAAAATTGCCAAAGTATATCCATTCAACATCTTTCCTCAGTTCATTTCAGAGGGAATATGGATAGGCACATGCTCCAAGTATCATTACAGCAATTAGGAAAAAGTGTTGAGCAAGTCTGCCATGCTTTAGAAGTGTATTTTAGACAATGCATCCACAACTGATATCTCTTTAGAAGCATATACTAAAGACTGAATCTTTGCTCTAATGGCTGGACACTTGTGATGATTCTTGGTTGCCCCTTGGACAATTAGAAACAGTGGGGAAGCCATATGCTAAAGCACACTGTTTTCCCATGTGGGGAAAATGATCATATCGGGAAAAGGAAATGGCAGTGAAGGAACATGCCATGAAAAGGAAAACATAATGTCACAGGACTTGCATCAAGGGACTATTGAGCCACTGTAACTTACAACATCCCTGAAATTGTGCTAAATTACAGTTTGGATTTACTGTCTGGTTGACTGATTCTGAGAGTTACTAATACACTATTATTTGGGTTTCTGAGGATATCTTTAATCTGTGTTTCTGTACTTATTGGGGAAGACAATAGGAAAATTACCACTTTCTTTCTCTTACAATGGTGGAAATTAATTTCAAGAACCAGAGGCTGAAATTACATGCCCAAAAGACCATAGAATTTGCTTTGGACTTCATAAACGCTGAAGCAGTGAGACACAGGCCATTTCTGCATCAGATGGACAGTGGCACACAATATCTTGGAGTCGCATGGACTGAACTTTCAGTTACATTTGGCCTCTGGAAAATATCAATAAAAAAAGAGAACCTAGGTTGATATTCACAGGTGAACTGGCACTAAATGGGATACCCATACATATACCCTTAGAATTTCAATGCAAACTCTAACCCTGTCTCCAGCAGGAAGGCATCTGATTGTTTGACATTCCCAGGCACCAATGTTATAAAGCTTTGATAGTGACAAATGGCATTTCATACTTGCTTCAATTACCTGGCTTTCATTATTTTTGACTACTGGACCAGAAACTATCATACATGAAGCAGAAACACTATAGAATTATGAAAAAAATTAGGATAATAAAGATCTTTTGCTATAAAATGCTATAAAAGAAGCAGCAGCTAGATCTTTTAAGCATACACTTCATTTCTGGTAAATGAACTTCCATTTTGATGGTGTTAGACACACACAACATATCATGTAATGAGTCCWTTTGGAGCACATTTCTGGGCACTTGGAGTGGAAGAAGGTGGTCAGGAACAGCATGGGTTTACCAAGGGTAAATCACACTTGACCAACCTGATTGCTTTCTGTGATAAAATGACTCCCACTTTAGGAAAGACATCAACAAACTGAAGCAAGTTTGGGGGAGGGCCACCAAGATGGTCAAAGCTGGAGCACTCTCCCTACGAGAAAAGGCTGAGGGAACTGGGCTTGTTCAGCCTGGAGAAGAGATGACTTTGGCGGGACTGAACAACAACCTTCCAATACCTATGAAGAGGTCATCAAGAAGACACAGCCATACTCTTCGCAGTGTTGCATGGCAGTAGGATGAAAGAAAATGGACACCACTTATGCTATTACTTCTAGAGTATCTGTTACTGCAGGAAATATGACAGCAATTAATCACATTTCCTCAGGCTTTACTGAATGGCTAGGCAACCAAAGCATGACTTTATAATCTGTCATGCTTTTCAAAATGCTATACGCAGGGAATCCCTGACAGAACACCCAATGGCCTAAGATGTCCCACAGATTGAGAAATGTTTAAAGCATCCTGAAAATGTCTTCTTTCTTACCTGTCTCCTAACGTGCACTAAAGTTTGTCTCTAGGTGAGGATCTGATCTACAAGTATTGCACCCATTTCAGAGTGGTATAAACTACCAATTTTTTAGCAAAATAACTGCTCTTCAGACTCATGTCACATTCCCTCAGTATAATATTTGCAAAAACACAGTGTAGGAATCATTCGTCAGCATAGTTTCTCAGTAGAGGTTTACCTAAACATTCTGATTTCTGCCCTTTTGTATAGCCATTTATGCTTTGGGAGGAGATAAACTCTGAGGTCTCCAGGATTAGCATGCAAATTATTGTTTTCAATTTCAATTTCAAGTCCTTGCTTGCTCACAACATGCTACATTTTCCAACTGTGAAGGGTCATTTCCTTTGCTAGCCACCAAGCTGGCAGAGTTAAGATGCAGACTGCAACCTTTGAGAAGAAAACAGAACTATTTTACAGCTCAGAGGATCTCTGTACCAAGCCCCCAGTATCTCACACCTTGAATTTGGCAGGAAAAATGCAGGTTTATTTTCAGTTTGCTTGTTAAGCTAGGGTCATTCTCACTAAATCCAAAGAATCTATTTGAGATCAAGTCATAACAGTGGGATCAGAAATGGCAGAAGGAAAACACAGGTAGAGACTTTTCATTATTCGGGTTTTAACAAATCAACAGTTACATGATAACAAAAGGAAAGGTCAGGGAAGAGCAAATCTAGTGACTGTCACTTAACTTCTACAGTTACAGGCAACCAGACTAACCAGGTGAAATAAATGTTTAAATAAAAAACAGTAATAGGCATTATATCTGTAAGTTTTCACAATTCTGAAATAAAAGAGGGTTCTTTGATCAGGCTGAAATCCACTCTATAGACAGGAAGCATAAAGAGGGCTTAAGTGGAACAGCATTTGCACTGACTGTGCAGAGGAGAGGATTTTATCAAAGGCAAGTATCCCTTAAGCAGATGTCCAAAACACTGCTGTGAATGATTTTTGGTATGGTACTATCTTTTCTGTATGCCATATGCATATTATGTCACAATTGGTAGCTACTCCATAATTCATACAAATAAATCCATAATCATATGGACTGCATCAATGATAACCAATACCAGAAGTTCAATCCAGGGCGAAAAAAACATGCCATGGGCCCTATAAAGCAAATGGCTAATTTATGGAATCTTTTGCTTTGAAAAAGCAGATTCTTTTTTGATCTTCAAAGAAGACAATGCTTTTTCAATCATGACTCGGATGCTTATGAGAAGCTGGGCTGTTCTATTCATGGTCAGACTCTTGTAGCTAGTATTTGCTCCATCTATACTAGTAAATACAATAGACAAGCACCTATAAGGCACACTAAGTCTCATGTCCATATAGCTAAATTCTCTTACCTTCTGAAACAGAGATGTCGCAGTCAAAATGCCTACTGCAGTCCCTAACTCATGCTACTCCTCAAACAGAAACTGAGAATTGTTTGGGAGATTCCTAATTGTCACAAGACAAGAGAATGCCAAGAACTGTGCTAAAAACAACTGTGGGAAACAGTCCAAAACAATACCTTGGCACCACTTAGTTTATCACTAAGAAGCAGCCAATGAGCTTAAGTTCACAAAGGTATAATAATAACCCATTTTCTTAACCTTGCTTGAGAAAAAAATACTAAGGCCACAAGTATTGTGGCCTGTATTATCATGCCAGGTCTGTGGCATTCTAACCAAACTGGTGGGTATGGGCAGAAGGTGTCAAAGATCATATTGTCTTATTTTGAATTGAACCATGTTGATATAATGTCAGTGATCAGAAAAAAAGGTATTCTTAATCTATTCTACTAATACAGAGAAAAGAATCAAGTTCTGTGTAAATGTGGAACTTCCTCATCCAGTTATTCAGTCTTTTATGGAGAACTATATCTTATTTCTTCCTTTGCTATATTATTCTGACCTTCAGTTTTGTCTTTTCTCCTGTTAATATGCTTCTCTCTGATTTGCTATCCAAGGATACTTTGAAACCTGGTTGTCCATTAATTGATTTCTATCACAATTTCTTTACATATATCTGACAAACTTTCCACAATGCCAAGCCTATTGTGTTATAAATTTCCAACTGAGAAACATCAAATACATTTATGGAGTGTCAAAGAGCATCTTCCTTAAGCTATAAATATAAAACATGTTAGGACATTTCTAAGCAAACGTTTTGTCTCCTACATGAAAATAGCAGCAGAAATTCACTCCCTGTGAGACATTACAAAATCTAGAAAATTCTGTATTTTCAGCTAAGTCATTGCACATCATGCGACATAGAAGCTGGGCATAAGGTACCTCTGGGGAGCTATTAACTCACACACTCTGAGCTGCTTTGTCTAAAAATTATTTTTATACATGCCTGAAGAATTCTGATCCATTGAGTAAGCTGAAGAATGCTGAACATCTAAAACAATGAAACCCTTGTGCCTAACACTGAACAAATCTTTTAAATACCTTTTGTCCGAAACTCTCCTTAGACAGATCGGTTGCTGTCCCACAGTTTCACTGGAGATCTTCCAGGTTTACATTGGTAGAAGTAAAAAAAGGGATTTATCTGACTGTGTGGACTAAATTTTCCTCTGTAGTCAACAAAATGTAGAACAATAAATGTTGCTGAAAACTTTAACCTGGAGTACTTCAAAATATAATTCATTGTGTTACTGATAATGTGTTATCCATATTTGTAGATCATAACCATTGTTACAGAACCAAGTTCTAAACTGGAAGAAAATCTTTAATGTAGAAAAGAGAGTAAAAACCAGCAGCAGACCCATTAAAACAAATAGATTTAGTCCTGATTTATGTTTATCTAATTGGAGTCCAACCTCGCTGCTTCCTGCCTTCCCTATTCAATACAGCTGTTGGCTTGGATCAATTCACTCAAACCCAGGTGGACTTTATCAAATCTCTTACTATAATCTGTCAGGCCCTTCTAATCATATTAGTGATTTCCCATCATATAAGATCTGTAATTATATTATTAGACTTTTTTTCCAATATGATATAAAATTACCTATGCATATTAATGACTTTTCTATCATGAGACTTTAATGAAGCAGAATATCAATGAGATTCGATGGAGTGGAAAACTGTTAGCGATATAAAAGATGTTCACATTTTAGAACAGACATGTCGTTCCGCACTGTTAGAAAAGGTGTCCTTTTAATGAGCAGAGGTCTCTCTCACCTTCTTCCTCTTTCACTTCCCTCAATGTGGGGCAAGTGTAAAACTTTATTTACAGTTCATATGGAGAATGATTAAGTAGCTTTCATTCTCTAGATATTGAACAGCAATGCAAATCACAAAAGCATTTTCATTTGGTAAGAAGAAATGACAGTTACATTGCCTCATCCTTGGCATTGTTTGTTACTTTAAAAAACATAAGCAAGTATGTCAAATTGTGGCAGAGACTGTAGTTTTATCTAAAGTAAACTTATTAAAGAAGACAGATTTTTTATTAACAAGTCAGAAACCAAATGACTAAACAGCATTCTCTCCCTCTGAATACCAAAAAAAATCAATGTACATTACAGAGCAGTGGCAACTGAGATTGCAGAAGATCCAAGGACAGCGCAAAGACTGTGATTTACTGAAAATATTTCATCAGGGTAACCTCCTAAGATGAAGTGTAGTTTGCCCACAGAATACATTCTCTTGCTCTTTTCAGTATGAATTTAGAAAACCTACTTGCATAAACTGTAAAAAGGTGGTATTATTGTTACAAATCCATAATTGTCAAGCTAAAAAGAATTGTTTGTATATCCTGAGCAGTTTCTCTAGGAAGCTTTATGGAACATTATATATTACCACTCAACGGCAGATGATGTTAGCAATTTTATTATTGCTAGTTGTGACAACTACCACACTAGAAAACTTAACTGCAGAATATTGTGTTTCTGTAACCTCCTCGCAACATTCAAGAGCAAACAAGAAGTCCATGTTTACCTGGTTTTCACAGTGATTCACAACATATCAGCTCCATGTAGATCTCTGTGGACAGAGCATATAGAAATCTGGATCTACCCATCCAAATAGTTAAAGGAGCATTTCCATTTAATATTACTATCAAATGACCTATAATATACAGTAGCACACATGACAGTGAAAGCACTTCAGTAAAAAATGCCATTTTTTAGTTTCATATAGYTGTCTTTGTGTGCCTCACAGTTGCCAAACTGCACACAGGAATTACTTCTCCCAAAACAAAAATACAATATTTTACATAGTTTCACAAGTTATACTTGGAAGAGGTAGTCTACTTATCCACTTTCTTAATTTAACCTGGAAGACCTGAAAAAACTGAAGAATGCAAGGCACAGTGGCTGAAATTACAAAAGAACAAAAGAACAAAGTGGTGGGGATATATTACAGAAGTAAAAAGATTTTGAATGATATATATTAATCACCATGAAATAGAAATTTTTTTGTTTCAAAGAATTAATAGAAATCATATTCATTTTATTACTTCATCTTTAGCAATATAATTGGAAATGATTTAGGATTAATTTTCAATGTATTACCTAAACAACATCCTACTATATCACATGGAGAAATTTAGAAAGAAACCTGTGTTTTTGTAAGCAGCTTGGTGAAAGGATTCAAGAACATCATGCAGCTAATATACTTTCCACTGGGCAGCAGCCATGTATGTGAGACTAACAGAAGTAACCCTAGAGAAGCCCAGGATAAAAATAATTGCACTGTAGGTGACAATCAGGTAGGAACTATTCAGGCTGTAAACAGGCATAAAGACTAACTCTGTTCTGATCCGTAACATGTAAAATTGTATTGACTGCAATGGAGAATACTTCCAACAAGTCAATGCAGCATATAGGTGATGCAAAGCAGAACAAATGCTTGGCAGGACTAAGTGATAGATTTTATTAAAGTAAAAATACAAATCCAGGGAGTATGTAAACACTCAGGAGAATGCATTTAAGCTGCAATTATTTATAGCGCACAAAGCTGTGAAGTTTATTGGGTATGTCTCTCACCCTTTCTTAACTCTCCTAAAACAATTATTCACCATCTGAAGTCAGGTGAAGACTCCTAGGCTATGTTTGCACAAGTTTAAAGAAACAGCTGAGGGCCTGCTCTCTGGCTATGGGGTCAACTGGCGTAGCATGGTTCAAGTCCATGCAACTATACCGTCTTACTTCCCAAAATGGTGTAACCACATGTAAACTGCATATTGTGAATAGGCCTTGGCCTGTGGCTGAGCACTTTCTGGAAGAGTGCTACTTGGCCTAAGCCAACTCTATTAGGAACCACATTACCAATTCAATGGTATGGATGATTTTGGGCCTGTTCCCTAGCTCCATATAGGTTTAGTAGTATGGATCATTCCTCACAGTTTAAGCTGTTGCAGGCCTGTATCAATCTGTATCACATCCTATAACCAGTTGGAATGGGAAAAAGTAAAGTTTGTTTTGGACAGAAAGTAGTTCAGGCAGCAGGTTTGTTTTTACAGCTACTCCTTGCAGTCTAGAATCTGGCTAGCTATTTTTCTCAGTAGCTCAGCATGGTTCTCACTGTGTATCAGAGTTTACACTACCTTCCAGACCTCATATCTATATTATAGCTCAGGTACAATATCATTTCAAGCAGACATAACAGGTCTTATTCTGTCAGGGGAGCACACAGAAATTTGCAGAGATGGTCATGGGAATTGTATTCATATCCTGCAGTGGGAGAAGAGGGTTTTGTAATTGTCAAATGATAGCAGAATTCTTAGTAATTTATGAAATCCTCTCTAATTGTCACATATTAATTTATTTTATTACAGTGAATAGCCAAAGAATTTTAAAAGACTAGCCCCCCTCCTGTAAATTACTACCATATTTTCTCTAACACTGCTTTTGTTTTGAAGCTCCTGGTTCTAACAATGTTCAGGTAATAAAATCTTGTTTCTGCATTTTTAATAGTTATATCTTTTCTGCACAGAAACTATGTCTGTAACTTGGAGATAGTTAATAATAATAATGAAAAAATCTGATATGTTTCTAATGAAAGATTCAAACGAAAATGTGGATCCTTATGGAAATAGGATTATCCGGTGATAATTGGTTGTTTTGCATTGTATACATTATCTTGCTATATGAAAGTATAGGAAAAGCAATTGGCAGAAAGGCCAAATGGCTGACTCATTTTTAGAAGACTATGCATAAGGATGGCACCTCATTACTTCATTTGATATTTGACTAGATAGGACTGTCATCATCTAGAATTTCTCCCAAGCCAGCACAGCACAGATGATGACTCACAGAGAAGTCACTCACATTATTAGACAGAGGAAAATCCCTGAACATTCAAGAACTTATTAAAGCTTTCTATAAAAAGCTTTTGGCAATGACTTAAATCTATTTATACTGTTTTAAAATCATTTCAGGATTAGAAAGAGTGAAGGAGTCATTCTCTTAAATCCTGCCAGAGAACTTGCTTTCCAGTTATAAGAAAAAGTAACTGTTGAGCCCACAGGCTTGTATTACCTGGAACATCATTTTAGTTTAATATAGACACATAATTATAGCAGTTAACAGACAACTACTGATGAGAAAAAATATCCTCTAATGATTTTTTGGAATGTGTACAGAGTGGTTTTATATTGTAATAATTATTAGTCCCAACATATTCCAAGCAAAATCAGAATCCCCCAAACACTTTTGCTGAGGGAGCCCATGCCCAACAAAAATTCACAATCTAAAAAGACAAGACAGGTAGAACATGCATAGAAAAATAGATACAAAAGAAAACACTTGTCAGGGACACACTGCAAGTCGGTGGCAGAGATACAGAAAGAGAAACCGTTATCTACTGTCTTTCACTCCACTACTCCATCTTAGAGACTAGGCTAACCTCCTAATTTTTCTTTAGTTTTCAGCATTACACTCCTCTCTGTGTTTTATTATTTTCCTATACTCTTGGGAGAATATAAGAACTTTGAAGGAAAAGTTGGTTTTTAAAACTGCCTATGTTCAGAATAATTTGCTGGGATATGTGGTAGGCAATTCTGCAGACTCAATCRTCATGTGATGCAGAAATTTTTTTAAACAATGCTGATGATTTTAGAGAGTTGAGTCCCATTAAGTGCCAGGGTAATTTGTGTTCCTAGATTGCTTCAATACTTCTCAAAATCTTCCTTCAAAACAATGTGTCAACCACTGAAGAAACAGATAGAAAGATCAGGACCTGTTACAAAAGAGAATAAAATCTACAGTTATTACACAAGTGAAAGAGTGTTACCCAGCCATATGTACTCAGTGTAACATTTGCAAATATTTATAAAAACCCTTTTCTAATACCTCAAAAGTAGAAAAATTTTAAGTCAGCTAGAGAAAGCAAGTAAATTAAAGCATCTACTTAAGATGGAAGTTAAAACTTGTTGGAATTCCATGTTCTACATAATACAGAGACATAATGAAAAACACAAAAAACCCTTTGTGCTTACAACATCTGGCAAGCAACAGGAAAAAGAAAAGACAGATGTCCTTCCTACCACTCGCTAGAATCATGTTGTCTTCACAGTTAACATTCTCCATCCATTTGAAATGGCAACATGAAGGTGAGAAAACAAGTGTGATCTTTGTGGTGCCATTTGTTTAGTATGTGGTGAAAGTGGTTCTGAAACCACTATGGAGAAGTAACTTTCAAGCTTTAGCTGGGAACCTCACTACCAGGGGAATGCTTGAAATGTTACTATACTGCTTTAGTAATGTGTCAAGGGAAAGATTTCATACCATACTAACTGTCTGATGAAGACACTTAACAGCTAATTGGAAGGATGGTCTCACAAACAGCTACTGCCCTCTTTTTTGCTGCCTCTTTATGCTCCCATTAACATAAGCTGATACAGAGTCACACCTGGCATTGCATGTTATGGTGAGCCACTGTATGAAGACAGTCCTACCCTAGCAGGATTCTGCCTGCATCCACTTCTGGAAATGCACTGAAGATTCAGCAATTTTTTGATACTATAAAGTTATTCCCAACTTAAAGAGGTTACTATATGTTTACGGAGAGCTGAGTCCAGTTATTTGACACCTTAATCATCACAATAAAAGATAGTTTCTGAAGGCCTAGCCATGGGCAGGACCAGACATAAGGACAAAGTCACTGCAACCAATTCTCAAAAGAAAGTAAATATATATCTAGTCTGAGCTTTTTTTTCATTATCTCAGGTGGTAGTAAGATATTCAGGACAAGGTCACCCTGTGMGGAACTACATTTCCATAAGAAAAGGGCTCTCCTGAGTCAGATTCATAGAAAGCACTTCACCTGCATTCAAAAACCTTCCCTTTTGTGAGGAAGAGCCAGTGCTGCTGTTGGTAGTAGCTCTATGGACTCTTTGTACTCCTGTAAGAGCAGAAATGTGCCTGTTCAAGACTCATACAGTCAAGCTACTGTGAGGTCTTGCGTGATCCTGCTGGCAGGTTAGAGTGATCCAACCCCAGAGCTATTAGTTGCTGGGAAGACAGAAGTTAACTGGCTTCACTTCCGAGATATACTGTTCATTACCCAGTAAGCACTATGCCTACATCTCCATAGTCACTAATTGTCTTGCATTATCAAGACAGAAAAAGGCTTCCAGTCCAGCTGTAGAAGGTTCAGAACATTTTAGTTTATAAAAAAGGATCATAAGAAACTTCACAGTCATTGGAGGTTTGGCCATCTTTGATTAAGATATCTTTCATGGCTCTTCACTCTTTCGTACAACCTCATTCTTCTTCCTTCCTCCCTCCCTTCCTTCCTTCCACTTTATGGGGTGAAAATTCTGCTTTTTTTCTCTATACTCTTATGGGAGTTCAGATAGACTGATAGGAATAAGAACAACAGAGTATGCTTGGATGACTAGAGAAATACAAATGAAAGAGGCTTTCAGCTGAACCCTGATGGTCTGTTCTGTTTTTTTAAAGGAAAAAAGTAAAGAAAATCTTTTCCTGTGCCCAGCTCCTGTCATCTGTGGACACAGTTCTTATTTTTATATGCTTTCATCACAGTAAAATTTATTTCTGGAGACCTAGCCATGGACRGGACCAGACAGAAGGACGAAGTCACTGCAGCTAATTCGCAAAAGAAAGTGTGTCCTACTGCTGATCCATCTTCAAATTTTGTCCTGTTTCCATTAGGGATTCACAAAAGGGAAAGATAAATCCTACTAACAGTTAAGTAATTAAGGACAAATCATTTAGGTTTGTAAGACGTTAGTCAAGGAAGAAAATAATTATATATAGCTCTTAACATATCTTAACATTTAATATGCTGCACTCTTTGTTCAGTCAACAAAAAGCTTAGTATATTAATGAACTAGACATCAAGTACAATGACTAAACAATGATGTAACACTTAATACCATGATAATCTTATTAGATCCAGCAACCTATAGGAACAAAAACAGTTGCTGTTCATGCTATAATCTTTGCTTTTTTCTTGGATCAAAATAAGATTCAAGGGTTACTTACAATCATTTCTTCATTGCTGCACTGATCATTTAATACAACGCTTCTACTGAAAATTGGGCCATTTTCTAGGCATTGTAAATTAATCTTCCAGCTCCACAATTAAAGACATCATGCTGATGAATGAGGTAGTAATGCTGATTTACATTTAGCAGTTATGTGACTCAAAGATATGATGTACAATATCTTTGCCTCCTCAGCAGAAGCAGCAGGCAGTCTCTGAAAATCATTGTCCGACAGGTTTCTTTGTTATCACTCTCACTGAGAAACCTGAAATGCTTAAGATAGCAAGGAATTTGTTAATAGTAGAAATAGTTTCATTCTTTATTACTTGTTTAAAAAAGCAAACAAAATGCTTATTGACGACATCAGACTGATGTCTTGAAGACACATTTTTTATTTTACCCAGAGGATTGTCACACTATAGGCAGAACCTGGACCAGTTTTCTTTCCCACTACAGCAAATCAGCCTTGATCAGAAACAGCTATTCTGAAAAGGACAGAATATATTCATCTTCAGGCCTATTCAGTTTTGGATCTCACTATAGAAACTGACAACAAATGTGTTAATTAGAGATGGTCTAATTCTGTAGATGCTGCTGCCATTGGAACAGGGATTAGATTTTTGTCTAAACTTGACAAGTGTCTGTCATTTGAAACAAAAAGGTGGAAATGCTCCAAGAACAGACATGTGAGAACCTATAAGGAACATGTAAGGGCTTCTGTAATTTGTTGTTCAAGTGAACAATGCTTTCAGCTGCTATTTCTTCTTTTAGATTTAGTTTCTTTCTTATTTAGAGTGGAGACCTGCTGTACTTTAAAAATCATCTGGCAGCTTCCAGATTTGCATCAGAGTAGGCAGGGGGGTGGTAGGAAGCAGACTGAAAAGGAGATTCCGACACACTCGAGGTCAGAGTCGGAGGGCCAAGAGGAACTCTCTGCCCAGCTGAATGGTGGGGATTTACCCAAGCCGAGCAGTGGGACAATTTCAGAGAGGCATATGAAAGTGAGGCAGATGTCACAACAAGGTATTGGCAGGGATTTTTTCCAGTTTCCCCTCATCTGGGGAAAAGAACTTCCAGATCCAAGCCTGTTTGAGTAGAAAGAGAAGGAAACACTTGCCAAGCTGGTCTGATCGTGGAAGAAGGGACAGCAGAAGTTGGGAGCTATGTGAAAGCAGGATGAGTTTTAACAACCAGCTATGCTTTAAACAGCTGGTTCAAACAAAGGGGTTGCAACCTCCTATATTGAGGAGAAAACTGCAGGCCAAATCAGATGTATTAATGTATTAATTATTTTAAAAGTACGTGGTACATAGTTTAATGCAATAGAATTTCTACTGTGACTGCACACATGCTCTTCGTGACAGATACTCAGCATTTATTTTTTGATGGCTACGTTGTGTCATCATCTAAGTCATTTGGTCTTTTTAAACTCCGAGACTAAACAGCTGGCCTTTCCTGAAACTAGAAAAGAATGAAGATTAAATTTATGGATTACTAATTACATATTGTAAAATATGTGAAACTTCAAAGGGTTACAAACATTTTTAATGAATTCCTGGAAGTTATAAAAAGTCCTTAAGTGTAATTACAACTCCCAGTGAATGAATAGTGTACTTTCACTTGGAAAAAAAAGTGCTTGCAACTCACCTATAACTCAGTGAAATTAGAAATATGATATAACACAGGGCCATATGTCCTGCCACATTCAGTATGCCTTCTCTCATGTTTTTAATCTCTTTCACCAAAAGAAGGTAACAAGGAAGATTTAAGGATTGTACGCATTATAATACTGAAATGATATTCACATGATTAAACCTCTTCTTCATTGAGGTTTAAGATCTTGCTGAATAGCTCATCACTTCTCTATCATTAATATACAAAAGGTGTACTTTAACATAATTTTAGAAAGGATAAATGAAACTGTCATAGAGATTTTTGGTGCTTAGGAAAAAAATTTAACATAATTGCTCTAAAAATGTTTAAAAGAGCTGAAGGTCACTTGCTGACCCTTCATCTTTAAGAATATACTGCAGTTGGCCTCTGCCTCTTGACAGTAAACTGATCAAGGCTGTTGCAATACCCAGATATAATGCTGCCTGTCAGTGCTGCTGCAGTTAAGGCTTTATCACAGGATTTTCCTTACCGTTCTTTGGTTTTGGAGATTTATAACTCCATTTAACTAATCCTTTAATATTAATGCAGTAAATTTGCCATCATGTAAATAGGATTTAATTACTAGGGTTTTTTTCCATTTGTGGAAGGGACAAGTCAGATTATTTTCAATTTTCAGAAAAATACTGCTTTTAGATTAGAGGTCAAAATACAGACCTCTGCAGATTTGTCTTTAACATTCAGCATGGCTCACCATTCTGCTTTCCTACATAAAGGAAAAACAAAAGAAAATCACAATTAAGTAGTGAGTTTAGTTCTGTATGGTCTTATGCATCTGCTTAAAAGCACTGTCAAACCAATGGATATGTCACATGCCCAAATTTCTGTTTCACACTAATAAACTCTGAGTCCATGCAAAGCCCTCTCTGTCCCTCAAGCCTCAAAGGGCCTTGTTTTTAGAGGTTTTGAAAAGCAATCACTGCTCCCACTAACATCAGTAAGAGATCTTAGCATTTGGCACTTTAGAAAATCAGGAATTCTTACGTGTGGCTTTTGAGGCACAAATGCTACAGGGATTCTTGAACAGCACCTTTGAACTGGTTATACTTAATTCTTCAAGGGTGAATTTTGCTCTCAGTATGTAGTAATTACTTTCTTAATGCTAGTATTCGTATAAAAATATATTATAGATTAATGCACAGGGATGAATTTCACTCCCTATGCACAATGAATCTTAATTTCATTCTCAATTCTTCAAGTCTTAGATCTCCCCATAGAAGATCTGTGATCACTCACTAAGACTGGAGAAAGGAGTACTTTTCTGAATGGGTTTCATAACAATGAAATTCTTTTAGACCCATTCAATAATGCTGCCACATACTGGCCTAGTACAATACAGTTCTGTATGGACAAGGAGACACCTTTTAAACAATATGTAATACTCTGTTGTAAGACAGCACAGATCATGATACTTGGCATTTATTCTTTTCTTTGCATCTTCAAAGTGCTTCAGAAGCAATCTAATTAATCCTCTAAGTAATTAATACTAATTATTTACTRGATGACAATTAAGGTAGTCTATTGCATTATACTAATTAATTGTAAATGTTTTCATGATATACTATAATCTTCTATATGTAACTCTTACGGTCTGCGGGTTTAAAATGGGTATCTTATGATGTTTCTCCCCAAATCATCCATTATACACTTATATGACAAGACAGAACTTTTAATAGATGATGAGATGACTAGCTCACACAGGCTAAAGGACTAGACTCACCACAGGACTTGGGTGTTGGAATGCCATTACTTTAACTGGAATCCAAAGCATGGAGTTAAGTAACTAGGCCTCCTTACACGTTGCATGGAAACAGTGAGGACTTTAAAATTAGGGGCTCAAGTTAAGTGTCCTAATACACACTCCGAGCACAACACACCCCAGCAGTTGTGCAAGGATGACTGAATTATGCACTTGAGAAAAATGACAAGCGCAGCCCTGACTGAGCAGCAGACRCAATTTGTGAATGATATGTTGGGCCTAAATCAGCTTTAGGACTTAAAGGGCATATGTTCAAGTGAGTGTGCTTTCTTTTTTATTTTTAATTCAGGAAGGTGAACTGACACAGGTTAGTGTGTAACTAAAGAAAAGGAGATTCACAAGCCGGTACCCTGTATGAACTATCATGTGAGATAGAGAATAAACTAGAATGTCCTATAGTGTGAGAAGGGAAGGCACCCCCTTGGTGACTGGAAATGTGGGTTCCAACCCTCTTAGATAAAGGGAATCAAGCTGAAAGGAGTCTCCCATATTCGGTAGGAATACTCTTATCGCWGTATCCTCCAGGCATGCTTTGGGTAGAGCTTGTTCCACAAATTTCATCAAGTGGTTTCTATGGGTAAGGTAGGCAATGAAATGCCTGATTTGTGAAACCCAGCATGGCTTAGGCATGAGGAAGGCCTGAGCTGTTCAGCACTGCCAGGATTGAAGAATATCTTAAAGACATGCTAGGAGACAGTGACATCTTTTGCCTTTTGACTATTGCCTTGACAGTAAACAGCTTAGCAGCATTTGAAATGCAGTAGTGCTTCAGCAGCACAACAAAGAAACGTTTTAGCTTTAAAATATGCTTAGAGGAAGAAAAGCATTGCATCAGAAATTACTTAGTAGGGTTCTCTGTTTTATTCTCCCCCAGTGACTCCATATCAAACAAGGTAGGCTTGCAATGCAAAAGATGATTTTTCTAAACATCATCTCTATCATACAGAGTCGCCAAGATCTGAAAGTCAGCCTGTGTTCTTTTTACTTCTTGCATCATTAACAATAATTATTTTGCAGTCCAAATTTGAGAGGGCAATTCTTGACAGAATGTAATCCAGCTTAGCTCCCTTCAAAAACAGTATTTTATTATCGGTCATAAAAAAGGTGCAAATGAAACACTGCAAGACCACCAGCCTAAGTTTTTCTAATGCACACTTTGAATTCTCAAAAACCCCACATTCCTCTTCAAACACAGACCTGCACCATTTAAAGTTTCTCCAACATAAAAGAATATAAAGTGAGGCTGAAGCCAGAATTGTGGCTTACTGTATACATACTTACATGAGTACAAAGGGGACTGATTCGCTGAGTTCGTTGTTAGGTACTGCAGTGCTTCTATTTCACACATTACAGTGATTTTCAGCCTCGGAAAAAAAAACATTTTAACTGCATAATCTGACCTTCTGTTTAGCAGTAGCTGATTTTCATATACTAATTGCAGCTTTGCAGTCAAATAGTGGGTTTGAACTAGRTATTTTCTTTCAGAAATATAACCAGTCTTGATTTTAATATTTCCCAGTGATGGAAAATGCATCACAATTCTTGGTAAATGGCTCCCATTATTAATTATCCTCACCATTTAAAATATATATCAACATGATCTCCCTTGACTTTTAGCCTTTTGACTGTGGTGAAATTTTCTACTTGATTAAAAAGCCTTCTCTTATCAAATATTATGCTTTAATTATATTACCATCCTTTATCAATAGAGTTCGGTATCAATTCATCCATTATTTTGCCAGGGATCACTTTCAAACTAGCAGACCTATCATGACTGTTTTGTAAGTTAAAAAAAAATAATAATAATAACAATAAAAGGCATCATTGAATCGATTCTAATTCTTAGAAATTTCCCTGGTTTTCCAATATGTATTAAAAGATCAATAAATCAATATTAACGATCCAGAAAGCTCTTTGGCTAGCTGTTTTGAAACTCATGTGGTTAAAGTCTGTTAAATTTTAAGTTATTTAACTTACGTATTCTTGTAAGGGAAAGAATGTCATCATTATATATATACACATCATCTGCAGCAGTATTTTAGAATTGGTACCATGGAGATCAATGGAATTTTTACAGTCACAGCTCTTCTGTAATTTGAGTACAAATGTTTAAATGACACTGAGATATCATCTAGAAACAGTTTTTTGTGCGAATTCTTTATTATCTTAYTGTTCTTCCAAAATGTTCCATTCAGTATTTTTTAGCACTTTTCCATACACCTGAACACTACTTGGAGCTACATTAGTGGATTGTCAGCTGAGCGTTTTCAGAACAAAGTTTTAGATCTGTTTAGTAGCTTTTAAAAGGCCCTTGAAGTTGTCGTTCTAATTATGCCCAAAACTAAAGCTGAGGTGGAAAGAGTCATCAGAGGTCTTACGGTAATTATTTGCTTAAGATCACAAATGTTGACATGCTTAGTTTTCCTGAACACCTTTAGGGAATTTTGAAAAGTTATCTTTGCCTACCTACTTTAAAACACAGTTCAGTCAACTTATTTTAAGTGAAGTTTAGAGTCCAATTGTTTTTTGATCCATGAAATGTGATTTCACTAGGCTTTTGTAGCTGAAAAAACAGCCAAAAATTTGGACCTCAGTTATTATCCAATACATGCATTCTCTGACCAAGTATAAAGTATAGTTTTGTTGACTGTGTTGGTTTGAGTTTTTAGTTCTCCAGTGAACCAAACGACGTGAAAGTGAGTAAAAGAGCATGTAAAATAAGCAAAGAATTTGCTTATAAATGAACAAACAAAAATGATTTTCCCAGACACAAGAAAACTTTGTTTAAGAATGAATTAACAACTTTGATGAAGGATAACTAAAAGACTAACAATGAATAGATAGAGACAAGGAAGAAACCTCCATAAAATAAATGAGTTTATTCTAAAATGCAATTCATACTTTCATATATAAGATGAGATATTTTTCAAGTTACTCTCATGGAAAAAAAACCTACAGAATTTAATACTGTTGAATCCAGTTGGATGATACATGTTTTTAGTAGTATTCTATAGATATTACTCAAAAGCCCTGTGACATTAAAAAAAAAAAAAATTAGTTTTCACACAAGCTTTATTATTGTTATTTTAAGGTTTCTCTGATTAGTTCACTTCTCTTGGATGCTCAGATAGCAGTGGGAAGCCAAGAATACATTTTATCTCTCTATCTGGCAAGAAAAATTGAGACTGCCTTTCCAAAATAAACCTCTTTTATTATAACCATACTTTCTTTGTCACAACAGGATTAAAGCTATTGTGTTAATTCTACATAGTGTACTGCAGAGTTTTTCAGTAGAAATTTTTTTCTGTGCATAGTGAAGTTTTGTCCTTGAGTTTTAGCTTCCACTTATGCATTGTTTCCATCAAATAAACATTTCAATTTTTTCTCAGCAATTTTAAAAGCAGTTTCTCCCTCTTCCTCCATTGCCAAATTCTATAATCTAGCTTTATCATCTTGTGCCTTAACTGCTGAAACCTCTTGCCTTTTCTAGTTACTTCCTTTACTTTGTTCAAATTGTAGCCTCTTCCATTCCCATCAAATCATCTTTTCACCTTGACTTGTCTGAATGTCTTCAAAGGCTTTCTGACACTTCCCAGGTCAGTATCAAACTCTTCATATTCATCTGAAAAGTTATATGTAGATCTGCTGACAACATCTCTGCTCTCATTTCTTACTGCCATCCTTCATATTCTTTCTTATCTCCATAGTCCCTCTTTTTTTTCCCTCTTCTATTCTCATTCCTAACTTCCTTACTCTTGGTACACTATCAACCTTTTTCCTAGCAAAAATAAATACTTTCATCTTTGTTTTTCCAAGAGGTGCAAAACACATTGGACAAAAAAAATCCCCAGCTTAAAATTTGTTCTGATAAGCATGTTGTTAATGAACAAAAGACTATTTGGCTCTTTCAAATTTCAAGTTCCTTCTACAATTCATGGAGATATTAGAGTTCTTCAAAATAAGCAAAAAGAATTTTTATAATAAAAAGTCTGGAGAAAGGGTTGCTAGCATTCCCTATAATAAAGTTCCATGAGCATCAATATTACTTTGCAAAGAAGAAGAATACCTAAAACAAGCTGAATTTTGAAAAAATTTGTACAATTTTAACAATACGAATAGTTGTTTTGCATTTACATTCCACAAACAAAGCTTCATTCTTTTTGTTCCAGAGAAGTCACAATTCTTTACAAACCTGAAAAAAATAACTACAGTACAAAAAAAAGACGCTGACAGCAAATACGAACTGCTCAATACAGCTGCTCCTTTATAATAAATATTGTGTCACAATCACCTTACAACCAACCCACAGAAATATGGCTGAGTTTTGAGTTGGTATAGACAAACACTTAAAAAAGGGGAGGGAAAAAAGCTCCAGAAAAGTCTTTAATTGTTTTCATTATGAAAGTTTCCACTTCAGACTCCTGGAACATGACCTTGTAAGGTCCAGGAAGTACCTTGCAGGTCTGGGCTATAAATACATAGGATTATATATTGCTTTGCCTGCAATAATGGATTTCTATGGTAACTCGAATAATTGCAGTAGAGATAGTTCATATTTACAATAGCCTGTAGTGTGGCAAGTGGCATTTCTTCATTAACTATCACTTCTTTAAAAAGCTTATTGCTTCAGCAATTCAGTTGAGCTGCTCACAACAACATGGTCCTCTACACTGAATAATATAGGATGTAAGAAATGATTTGGAGAAGTAAATACTTGTCAGATAGGTTACTAAAATGGACAAGCTGAAATTAGATCATTTTCCCCACGTGCAGATAGCTCTGAAAGCTTTTTTCCTCATCTAGATTGCCTCAGTCAATCTGCTCTTTGCAGTCTTTCAGAATCATAGTTATTAAAAGTAGGTTTCACTCCCAAAGGCTGGATATGTAGAACACAATATATTTTTGTAAGCCTGGCTATACAGCTGGCTGCTTTCCACCCTCTTTTTTCCCCCGGAGAAAAATGTTGCAAATCACTGTCTCTCTTTGCCACCTAGTGGGAAGCCTGATTTTACAATTGTCTGAGCTACTTCCCATTAAAAATACGATCATGGAATCCTATGTCAACATAAATCTTGGAAATGGAAAGGATCTTTGGTGGGCCTTCTGGAAGTATGGTTAATATATGAAATATGGCTACCGTCTAAACTGTAGGGAAAGTTAGACAAAGAAGGCTTTAAGTTATTGCATTTTCCAGGCTTTTGTTGCTCCAAGGGTAAATGCAGCCTTTGAAATAAATCATGGGATCTTCCAAACCCCTACAAAGCACACAGTGCCAAAGTGTGATCCTTTTCTGAAAGAACCATAGCATGGTCCTGGTGTACTTGTTTGTGTTGTTACTGAATGTTTGGTTATAGTTTAGCTATTTTGAAGTTATGCTGAAATACCCTCAAGACTGTCCATCCTAGAGTTTTATTTGCATGCAAAACTGGATATGAATAAAGATGAGGAGAGTTGTCAGAATTTGAATTAAATTTCTTGGCCATATTAGCAACACGAAAATTATAATGCTTGCTGATCTACCTATTTAAAGAAAATAAAACCTAATTCAGTTCTTTCCATGTATCTATAAATTGAAGTCTTTAAAGAAAGCTAAACTTCTGTTGAAGCTCTGAAAACACTAGGCCAACACTTGAGACCAAATCCTGGCAACACCCCACAGTGTTGTGAGGATGCAAACAGTCAGAACTCAAGTCCTGAGCACTTGTGTTTCCTGTTTGCACTTTGTTCAGGCACAAGTTAGTCATGCCAAAGGCCATTTCTATTTCTCACATGCAGCAAATTAAACTACTTGCAAATGGTCTAGCCTCGCACCAACTAAATCCATGTTTTCATCAGTGCTGCAGACTTTTTTTCCTAATTTTTTAAAGCTTTTCCTATATATGCTATCTTTTTTAAGATGTTACCAAATTATTGTGGAGCTAGAAATACAGACTGTTAACAGTTGAGTATCTCCTTCTGGATGGGCTAAATGTACAACACAACATGAGACAGGGACACAGACTTGTGAAGCTTAACTCTGGAGGTCGGCCTCAATTGCTTCAAAACATATGTGTCCCACCTTGGCCAATAAGGAAGTGTGAATGCAGTGGAACACCAGGAAGTTGTTTCATGCGAGCTACAGATCCGAAACTACAAAGATCAATAGAGTAAGGAGATCTTTCTTGGGTCAGAAGACATAACTACTGGAAGAGGTTGACTGACTTCAGGGATAAAAAAAAGTATTAATCAGAAGCTGCAAGATTCGCAAATAGTCCTTGACCCTGCAGTATATCAATAAAGAACAACTTTAGATATTAACAGAAACTCTCCAGTATACATAACGTATAATCCTAGTTGGTGCAAAAGTTTACAGATACAAGCCGAATAAAAGCAACCGCCTACTGCCAAGTGGTGAATATTCAGTAGAGACTAAGTTAAATGCCTTATATATTTTTACTCCCTACTATTCATAACAAATGTCAAAACCTTAGCCATTTGTAACCAGTCTTACAAGTCAAGTCAAATCAAGTCAATAGAGTTCGGCATATTCTGTAAGACATATTCATATGTGTTGTGTTATTGCTTGTACTATAACAGGGTAAACAGGATGACACAGCTCTCTCATCTGCTAGCTAACATGAAGCATCATGACATTTTTCAGGCTGTTTCACAGAAAGAAAATTACCCATGTCTTCGTGTCCCCCTCCTACAGAACAGATTTACTAAAACAGAAATCTCTTCTCTAAGTTTCCATCCTGACTCACTATCCTTCTGAAGCTTCATTTTCTCTAGAAGGAGGATTCAAACAGTCATCATTAATTCTTAAAATTTGATAGAGATAGAAATGGTGATTCATTAGTTTGTCAGCTCTGTATCAGCTCTTCTTTTTGGTCTCTTTCCAGTGTTTCAGTGAAGTTAAAAACACGGGAAATCAAAGAAAGTCCTTAATCATGCTCCAGAACATCACAGTTATTCTCAGCTTGGCATTCATTGAAATATTACTGGCATGAAGTCATTGCCTGAAGATGCAACTTGCAAGTGGAAATAGGTCAAGGACGGCCCACGCTTGATTTGCCAAAGGACTGCTTTGATGAAAAGTCAAAAAATGCATTTGATTCATCTTTCATTTCCCCAATGTCAGTTCAAGTTCACAGAGTTAACACAAAGGTAAGCGACTAGAAAAAAAGGCCTAACAGCTTTCTGTGTTTCTATTGAGCTCAAGACATGTCTGTATTCTACATAACGGTACTAAATTTTGGAGACTTTCCATCCACTGAAGACTGTGTTTCAAAAGCACTTTGACACTTATAATAATTTTGCCATTTCCTAGCTTGTTTCCATTCTTCAGGCAGATACCTAGAAAAAATGCTACACTAGAAAGGCATTTTCCATATTTAGTTTACACATACCATAAAACATAGTAATCAAAATGTGGACTCAAATGTGATTTTTAAAAATGTTAAGCAAATACTTTTTTTGATCTCTGCAACATTGTCCTATACCATTTTTATGGAACATGTCAGCTTCCAATTACATAAAGCAAATTTTAACCATGGACAAGAAGGAACTAAGCAGTTGTTAGTGTGATTTATGGTGGAGGACTCCAAATTATAGCAACTCAGCTATGTTAGTTAAATACGAGGCTTATTATAACAAGTGGCAGACTGGGATAACATGAATAAGTAGGGTGCTAAAAGACAAACGGGCTAAGCTTACATCTACATAATAGGGGCTCTCATCATTGCCTGCAATGTAATCATCAAATTAGTGCTATTATGAAATTAGAGAAAGTCATCTTCTTCTCCTCCTTTTTTTATTTTTTATTTTTATTGCTCCATCAGGAGAAAGGAGTTTTACTTATGTACCTCACTAATTAATTTCTCCATACCAACCACCATTTCTGTATTAAGTCTTAACTTTTTATGGTCATTTCCATACCATACATGACAACCTATTATGCAACCCTGAAAGAAGAGGTGCTAGACTGCCAGAATGAAATTGCAACTGCTGGCAGTTAGGCTAAGGCCTAACAAAATAACAACAAACTGGTGAAGGAAGTCCCGAGGACACCATGTCCTCCATAGTTCCTAATAGATTCTGTCCAGTGGGCTAACCCTTAAAGGCTTCCTTGCTTAAGCATGTCATATTACAAGTTTCCAGAAGAAGTGAACATGTTAGTTTCATGGCCCTGTTTCTAATGTACCTTAGTTTCTGTATTATGCTTTCTGGTGTTTACTAACAGCTGAGTAATGAAACTATGAGGAGCCTCATGAGTTTATCATCTATTTCCTCATCAAGAGAGATCACAGTACCAAACTATTCAAAGGACTGAAGTGCCAGTCAGTGCAATCTATCAAAGCTAAAGCAAAAAAGAATACTTCTTCCAAAAGATAAGCTTTATATCCTTGAGTGACAAAAAGCTATCTGGAATGTAATTTGGAACTGAAACTGTTAAATAGATCTTGAAGGCATTAATGTAAGAATGTCAAGAAATGATAAGATCATAAAGAAAATAGTAATTGAATGGACAAATGATGATAATAAACAAAGATACTCAATGGCACAACCTTGACCTAGCCATAAAATTCAAATGTATTTTCAATTTATTCTTGAATTGTGTTCAACAGATTATTGATGATAAATTTGTATCCACAACAATAAAAAGTTCTTAAGAAATCAGGATCAATGTGGAACATATAATCATAACATTCAAGAATTTCAGTACTAACGATAACATTGCCAAAAAAGAACAGTTGACACTGAGGTCAAGAATTGAAACAATGACCAAATATGGACAGGCACCCCAGAACTTTCAAAAGCTGTAATGTTGTAACATTATCTTGTAACAAATTTAAAAAAGCATTATTCTTACAGTTATGTTTAGGTTTTGCAATCATACGGCTCCTTTTTCCTGAAATTCAGCATCTCAGCTGATATAGATTCAGTACCCTGCTACTACTACTCTTTCGGACACTCAGAAGGCCTAGCAGATGTTATGACCTACACAAAAAGAATTCTAAAAGACAGTAAAATGAGGTATATATCTTGCAAAAACTTCCCCTAAGCAACTAGCAACATATATGACCACAGCTCCTATCCTAAATCATAAGGGACCGTTTTCTTGAAGAGCTTCCACTTACGTTTTCTTTTCTGCTTGTGCAACAGTTAGATAGCCAACATATGCCATTTCAGACATTCAGGTTTTACCTCCATAGCAAGCACTAAACCTGAATGCTGAAAACATGCATGTAAACTTACCAAAAGCACTACTGTAATAAATGACAAGCAGAATGGAACTACAACAGAGGTTACACTTAAAGCTAGTACGGTATAATAGAGAAAGAATACTTACAAAGTATTAACGAAAAATACCCACAGATTATTAAAGTACATTATTGCTGATGAGGAACATGGACAAAGCATTGGCTTTGAAAGGCAGGAGAAAAGAGTGGGTTGAAGGAAGCTGACCAGCAGATTTGTACATGCATTATCAACTTAAATGTCAGCTGCCAGAAAGAAGCAGCAGGCATGGAAGGCAACTAGATTTGATAAGGAGTCTAATACAGGGAGAAATAGTCAATACAAAGCAGGAGGGCAACAAAATTTGGAATGGCTTGAATTGACTTGAAGCATGGGCAGACTAAGCGGTTCAGTGTTGAGAAATGCAAGGTAATGAGCCTGTGGGGAAAAAAATTGGATGGGAAATTTTTTCTTAATGGCCATATGCTCTAAAACTTTGAGCAGGAGTGGAATGCAGCATGGTGGTGGATAAAACTAAATACTCTTGGCACAGTGCTTAGACTGCTAAAAGGAAAATTAAAAGAAACATACAAGATCAAATTTCAGAAGGTACTGGAACAAATTCAGATCTGGAATGAAATGGTGAAACTCCCACTAGGAATAGTTCTCTAGTACAGCAAAACATAATTCGACTAAGTATAGGCCTAGAAGATTTAGGAAAATTTTCAGGACATTTGAGAGGTTGGAATGTTACACAAATTACCTGCATGTGTCTATATAAAGATTGTGATTTTCACCATTTTACTCATGATTTAGTGCTATTTTAACACTATCAAGTGCTAAAAACCTGCTTTGAGGGAGTTTTTAATGCACTCTTTGTAATTCCAAAATTGTCTCCGTGACTATTTGTACCAATGGGCTTACTCATTATAATATTTAATGAAAGCAATTTTTTTTTTAAAGGAGAGAGTCCAGTCTGTTTTTCACATACAGACCTTTCATACTCCCTTCTATAAATTCTACAAGGAGGAGAAGATGGAATAGGGGGTTTAGGAAAGCAAAAGCTTTATTCTTTCTTTCCTTTCTCCTTCTTTTGGCACCTAGAAAACTCCATTGCCATATGGCATTTCAGAAGAATGTTGGTGGCCCTGTTCTACATCTAGCTCGGATATACCAACGGGAGGTGTCAACCTAATTTAATCTGGCCTACCTCTGTTCACCTCGCTTCTCCATGGTTGCAGCTACATGGCTCTAAGTATGAGAACTTTACAACTGGTCAAAGGGCAAGATGTGCTCCTGTTGCTTCTGTTATCACTATTACTATGGTAGCAGTTTCGGCCCTGATCTTTAAAATGTTCAACCTCAGTTATTATTTTGGCTGCCACCCCAGTCTTCCTGAGAGGTACAGGCAAGAAAAAGAAATAGGGATTTCTAATAATCAGTAACACAGCAAAACTGCCACGGAATTCCCTGTGACAATATAAAAGGCACATCTTTATTTCTGTGGTACTACCCCTAAATAAGTTTCAAAGAGCTGACATAAATAAAGGTAACAAAGCTTACCAAAGGGATCACAACAGTCATTATAATGGAAGTAACAGGATAACTAAATAAGATGCGCTACCAACTTCCATATTTTATATCATATCATTTTGTTTATATTTCCTTTTACTGCTATCAGCACACTGCCAATAGTAATTAGATTTTTATCTAACACTAGCCCCATATAATGCTCCTATTTAATTTAATGGAGCATATGGTCATTAAAGATATACAGAACTTTCTTGGCCTTGTTCTGCATTTTCCTCTGTTTTATATGTTGTAAATATCTGCATACAAAGACATTAAACTGAGACTACGATAACAAATCAGAGCTCTTGTTATTGATTGTTTCTAAGCCTCATTGCCACTTCATTTAATTTCTGTTCTGTTTTAGATAACAAAGATACTATATTGGGCCATTTGTGAATACTGTAATAAAGTAACATCAAAGAAACAGCTGAGATTTTCTTTTGATATAAGATTTCCTACAGTTTAAGTAATAAAAATACTATACATTGGCACAATGCATCATACTTTGGAGCACTCTGAATGTCTCACAGCAATAAAAGGTATTATGCATTTTCCCATGAGGAATGGCAAGCACGAAGTTAGTAATGTAATAGTATTTACCGAACCTACAAATAAATCACAATATACAAGCTCTCAGGACAAAGTGATGTCTTTTTCACATGTGTCCCTATACTGAATAATATGAAATGGGATATTATCATTTTAATAATAATGAATATAGACAAAAGGCAAATGCCAAATATTCCTGGAGAAGTCTTTGCTACTATTCAAATGGAGATTATACAAGTCCAGAATGAAAAAAATGAGCTTGATAAAATTAGGATAAATGCCTATCCTCTTTGCATTTCTCTGTATTAAGAAAAATGTATCATAGGGCAAACAACACATTTTTTACAAATTTTCATAGAAGAAACAATATGACAGTTTCTACTGCGAATTGTGGATACTGGAAGAGTTCCACTGAAATATTGTGGATTTTGACTTAGCCATTTTGATGGATTTAGAGATTACTGAAACAGAAATACATTCAAACCCCAAACTTTCAGTTTAAGACAACCTGAATGAATCTAAAAGTATAAAAATGATAATTTTGATTACCTGAAAAATATTTAAAATACACTTCTTGTAAAGTGAATTTTCACTTATTGATCACAAATAATCAAATATTGCCAATAGAACCTGGAGTTTACAGGGAGCTTATCTTTTGGAGTAAATTCAAAAATAAAATCTACCCAAATGTTGCTATCTGATCTATATTTTTGTCGCACATTTCATCCATTCATTTTGTACATGAATATTACTATATTCATCTCAACAAAGCACACAGGAGATTTAGAGAGTTATCCATTCACCATATCTCATCTCAATCTTGTGGTGCTCATTTTATCCTTCTAGACACTTTTTCCTTAAAAGTTAATGCAGGGGTGTTCTCCAATTCACTCACCTATCTTATCAGCTTATTTCAATCATGAAAAAGATCCCCCCATCTTTTTTTTTTTAATTTATTTTTTTGCCAGGGAATAGAGGAGAGAAGACTATCTGGTCTGGTAGCCTAATTTACATGCACTAGAAGGTGAGCAAGTCAGGTTTTTCAGTAACCTTCTATTTCATTATTAAGATGAGTTACATTTTAACTCATTATCAGACATGGTTCCCTAACTGCCCTTTTATATCCACATACAACTTCCTTATTTTTCCCCCATTTTCACACCTTATGCTGCTTCTACTTACTATGTCCTTTCTTTTCCTAAGCTTATGCTAATTCTGAACCACAATTCAGTTTTATACCCCTGCCAYGACTTTTAATTGAAACTATATAGAAAAACACAGACTTTGTAGTTCCCTTGTATATTCTTGAATGGAATCATTTGCAAATACTAGTCAAACTTTTCTTTTTTTGCTTTTCTTTTTTAAACATATATACAGCACCACATTTGTTTTCATTGATTAGTTAGTAAGGTACGTTGACTTATTGTAAACATCGATTTAAAATAACCCTAGGGTAAACATAATCTTTTGCTGATTAACAAGGTTGCAAGTTTCCTTTGAGGTGAAGGATACATCAAACTACTTCATTGCTCATTGGTGATTTCATAAAAACGTTATATAATAGTTCGTTAATAACAATAAATAATACATAATGTTTTGGGCTACTCACACATTTCTTCTGAAAATGCTGCACAAAAACTATAGTACTTTGCTCAAAATCTTTCCTGTAGCTAGCACTATTGTATCAAAGGTGTTCTGATCCATGTTTTCAAAATGATTTTCTCGTGTCTTGGGTGCCATCTGAAGCGTGTTTACACTACCTTTCAGGAATAATTGGCGTGAACAGATCCATTTTAAGACAATAAATGTCAGTGAATTGCAATTAACAAAAACTTAGGTCCCTAGAGTATTCTAATAAGAGATGCTGAATACTCACTTGTCCAAATATGACCCAATAAAGGACTACGTGCCTGAMAACATGTCTGCTTTCCAACTCTATCAGTTAGTCTATTGAAAATACTATCTCTTCTTAAACATTTTGCCACTCTAAATCAGCTTATGTTGCCTATAGTAATTATAAGAAAAAGATCTTCAACACAAAAATGGAAGCTTCTACTCCTAAAGCAAAAGAGATAGTAGCTTTTTACGCACCAGCATTATGCTGAACTGGTAATGTTCCACCAGTGAGAAACATTTAACGCGCAGGGTACCTCTACACTAGCATTTTAGTGCAGATCAGGAGACTGGATTTGATGTCCATCTGTTAAAATGTCCTTTTACTGCACTTTATTTCACACTGCAGTGWGGTTTTGGACTGCATGAATTGGTCATTCTTCAGGTGAAGATAAATCAGAAGATGATGTAGAACCAGCTATGTGCATTCATTCCATGGGACCCAAAATTAGACTACTCTGAAATAAAACTTCCTGAAATTCATACAGCGTGGACATCAGCTCCTCCATTCCACAGACCTGCTCCCTGTAGTCTGCTCTGCTTGCTAAGTAGACATAGCCATGGTAAACAGATGGTTATTTTCAATACTTCTGAAAATCTTTTAATCCTGTAAGACTCTTCTTAGGTATCCAGCAGCAGAAGACATTTAAAAACTTTGTCTTAAATGATTTGACTTAAATGTCTGTAGAAAAGCTGGAATAGATCTGTACAATCATCATTCCCAGTAATATACTCTAACCATTGAGTAGCATCTCACTTCATGTTTGAAGACAGCAAAAACTAATTGCCAATGCCAAATTTAGAGAAAAATACGTCCATTCTTCAACAGCATTATCAGCAGGGAAAAATCACTACTATTAATGAACAAGTGATCAAAACAAGTCCTGTTTACTGAAGTAAAGCAGCATAGGTAGGTCATAGTGAATGAAGCAGTGAAGTCATAATGTCCCATCCTTTCCTCCAGGCATTGTTTGTGAATTATTGTTATAGAATATACTCTAGGTAATAGCCACAATTCAAGGTAATTAAAAACCATTCAGTTTCTTCCTTCAAATTAATTTTAATCAAGCTAAAGCATGATGCAGAGGAAGAATTGGCTGAATATATGTAATCATTACATTTTGAAGTACTTTATTAAGCAGGAGGCTTTCAATCTATTAATTAGTGTATTGTCACAGGCGATTGGAAAGCACAGGTCTTAATCCAAACAGAGTAATATATAAATGGAGAAATACTGGATTATCATTTGTGCAGACATTTTGATGTTGACTTATGGCATTGTTTCCTAAATTCAATGATGTATTGGAAGAAACTAATATTTGAAAATTAAAATGAACATATTTCATTATAATGTGATACTGATACTCTCTTTGACAGAGACATTATTGGTAATGGCCTTGAGCCAGTATCTGGCCGTTATCTTATTTGTACAAGGATGCACTTGAAAATCAGAAACAATAGCTCTGAATGCATTATTTTATTCAGTTCAATCATTTTGGTTCCTTCCCCAGCATTGGATTTGTGCAGGGGATGCTCAATATGCTTACTGTGGAATTCACAAGGCCTATATAACAACTTAAATCCCATTAAGCCTTCGCACTGGGACTTGAGTGGTGCATCAGCCTTTTACACATGAGTGACTTTCACCTTAAATAATGACCCTTTCAGAACAAGGTTTTCAACTCTAATTAGAAAACATTTTTGTTACAGTCCAAGTGAAAAGCTTCATGGTGTCTCAGTGGTATATCCTTTTCTGTGCCCAGGACTGCAGTGGCTCTGAAGCATGGACGCCTGGCTTCAGCCACATTGTATAGATGGATAGAGATATTATACATGGTACATTTTAAGGTTCTCACTTGAAGAAAAATGCATGTAGTTTATCATTTGCATGAACAATATTCTTTTAAAGACATTCTTTTTCTTTTACCAGGCAAGCTTCACTGTAAGCTGTCTTAAGTGTTTATGAGACTGGCTGATTTCTCAGCATCTGTTTTCTGTGCTTCATCCATTCTTAGTGGCTTTGTCCCCATATTCACTTTTCAGGCTAATCTCTGCATTATGTTCATTCTCTCTCACTTCAAGTCAATTGGCAAGACTAAGGGGACATTCTAAGAAATTTTAAGCTATACTTGGCATTTGGCTTATAACAGGAAAAGCCCAAGAGGCTACATGGCATTCCTGGACCTGCTTGATGACCAGCTCCCTGACTGAGAAGGATTGCCTTTCACTTACACGGTCTAAATGAACTCTGTATAAGCTTCTTCTAGAAAAGCTGTAATATCCTTTTCCAGCCACCCCAGCTGCCCTCTGTACCAAGTGCTATAAAAGAGCAAGTAATTATATTGGAAATTAACCAGTAATGTATTCAGAAATTCAATCCAAGAAAGCATGTAGACATGTATACAGCACATATACAGCAACTGAATAATCAAAATGTTTGAAGCCTTATGCCAAAAGGAACACTTACAATTTCTTGTACTTCTGTCTGAACTTCAGGCCCCCAAACTGCAAAGGGACAAGAGTAGGCATAAATTTAAATTAGGAGGCCAGTTTCTCTAGGTGAGGAGTAATTTATCTTTAGGCAGCTATGTGTAAATAGAAGGAATGATGATGACACCGTGTAGTAYGCCTGTAATTGAAGGGAAAGGCATATTCTTGCTACAAAACTTCAGCTTTTAGTCTTTATTATATTACATTTCTTGTTTATTGTGAAATTCAGATATATACTCTTTCGATACAGGTGAATTCTGGAGGAATTCTTAGAAAACTGGAATAGCAACTAACTGCTGCTTTTTTGGTCAAGATTTCTATTCCAACAGACCTCCAAAATTACTAGTACAATTGCCAGATTTCCAGCTTGTCTCAGCTTGTTTGGGGCTGGACTAGGGGCTCTCTCCATGAGTAATAACTCTGCATTTCTGGAGAGAATTATTTAATAAGCAGAGTATTTTTCACGTGACAGGAACACCTTTCACTATAAAGTTCTTCTCTGTTTGCACTTGACCCTCAACTTTCAGCAACCTGGAGCTAAGTTTAACATTTATGTCTTCTCTACTTTTGCTCTGCGTAGCTTAYTATATTCATTATCTTAAGTGACAATTCAAAAAAGCAAGATCTATGTATATGAAGCAGCTGAAATTCAGTGCTTCTATTCTGGAACACTTCTCATTCAAATCTTTGTCTTCTAAACAGGTCTTTCAAACTCTGTCCAGGGTTACATGATGTACATGAAGGGAACTGAGAGGTTCGTTGAAAAAGAGGGTAGAGAGTGGGGTGAGCAGAATCAGCCTAAAGAATCTACTGTTCTCATAAAAAAAGGCAAAATTACTCTATTACAATGAAAAAAGCTACAAGATTTCATTCTATAAAATAAGGAGATTGTTGCCATGGTACCAGCAAAATTTCTCCTTCACTTATATGTACACACACAAACCTTTCCTGTCAGAATAAAATTATAAATATACAATGTTAAATATTTTCCATTACATTCTTCATAGTATTTTTAAATAGATGCTTGCATTATATTTAGATGAAATCCTACAGGTAATCATTTCTTGCAGATTTCTACCAAAGCAAAGCAACAAATATTGTGCTGACAGGGAAATGTAGGCCCCCAGAAGTTGCTAACTCAAGGCACTTAGAAGGGTGTATGTTCACTTTTGAGCTATTCTCCAACAAATACAGTTTTCTTAGGAATGTGAAAGTCTCTTAATCTGGTCAAAGTCATATTGAATAAGATCCGATTGGCTTAAAGTTGTTTTCTGGGATGACTGGGAGTCAGGTTCTTTGGGTTCTGTTCCTGATGTACCTACTACCTTACTCTGTGGTCTAAAATAGCTTATAATTCTATGTTTCAGTTTATATGTCTTTATAACACATATCATATTGCTTGTCAATTTTCCCAAGAGTTCTCAGCACTCAGCTGAAAAAAACTAATATTACCTGATAGGTGGGACCATGGTAGACAAATTTCTGAGAAATACTGGTTTTGCTTAAAAATTTCTACAGATAGCTATTCAGGGGCCTAATGTGAAATGGCGTTGCTAGATTTTAATTATATTTAAATAAGTTGGTGTCTATTTCACATACAAAAATTTCACACCAGTCCTTAATGTCAGTACAAGCATTGATTTTGCATGATGATGTTATACCATATTCCACCTACAACTGGCCCTTGCAGATGACAAGTATAGTAAATTTACAGCCAGAAGTTTTGAAGTGGGACCACCTATTAGCACTCAAATCCTCTATGTTCTTCCATAACACATTTCATAAGATTGTCCCTTATGCTGGCTAAGGAAGAAATGCATATTTTCAAAAAGATCACTGATTCACTGAAGATCTCAGTTCACTAGAGAATCACCAATCCTTGAATAAGTTTTTTCAAAAATTTTTTTTGAGGTTTATAAACTCATTTACCAATGTGAATGTAATTTCTACCTGAGTTTTGTCTGACACCAAATTGTAGCCATTAGATTGTGCTGCATTTGCAATCTCCTAAAGTCTTCTTCCCACATAACACACAGAGCTGATCAAGTACCTTTTAAACTTCTCTGATAGACAGACTGCGCTTCTTCAGGTTTCACTGAAGCAATTTTTGCATCCTTCTGGGCAGCAGAAATGGACATAATACTCCAGCAGTAATTTCAGTAATGCCATACACACAGGTTATAGCATTTCCTAATTTCCAAAGGAAAGTCCCTTCTTCATAAACCCTCCAAACACAGTAGTTCCCATACCAGAGCTTTGCAAAGGTGTTCATGGGTGGTTGATGATCCAGCATGACCTGAAAGTCTTTTCCAGAGGCAATATTCTCTTGAACATGGTCCCTCAGCCTGACAACCTGACCTACATTTTCTGTTCCTAGACGTATAATGCTGCATTTGGTTACACTGAAGTTGAAGCTGGACTTATCTGAATGACAAACCAAAGCAGATCATTCTGTATAAGTGGCTTGTCCTTGTGTTGGCAATATTTGAAGCTTTACATTTCCTCTGCAGGATCTGTAGTCAGTGGATAAAGAAAAGACTTCATCCTCCATTGCCCTCTACTTGGCATTTTTCACCAGCATGACACTCTTAAAAATGTAATGAGAGGGGGAAAAAAGACTGCAACTTCCAATAGTGATATACTGAACCCTTTGTTTTGTCAGTTATCAGTCCACATCCCTCCATTTCATCTCCCCAGGACTAAAGTTACCCGCTTTGCATGTATGAATCATGCTGAACACAGACCTAGAACACACATTTGCTGCAGTGCCCTTCCCCTTTTTCTTCCAGTATCTGTGTGCTCTTAATGCAGGGACAATTGTAAGAAGCAACAGTGAAAACAGATGTAGTATTGTGCTTTGCTGCTTTCTTTTCAAAGATGCTGTATGTTTCAGGCTGACAAGAAAGCTTATAAATAGAACAGAGCTTCTTTCTCATTACAGTGATCGTAATGAGAATGATAAAGGGGTTCAAATAAAACCATTCAGGCTCCAGTGATAAGATTGCTATCTCTTCCAATGCTGTATCTAACCCAATTTCATGATGTCATTATCTTCCCTGAAATGTAATGGAATTTATGGCAATTTAAAGGATCAGTCCTTGTATATTTTCTATATGCTGCAATTTCCCTGGCACAGGAAAACTCCCCTCACTTGATCTTGATTATGTGACTATACTTGCAGGTGTTTATGCTCACAACGGTAAAATAGCTAGCTACRGATTAACATGCACATTGATCTGTGCACAATTAAACTGTTGCCTCTTGGTTGTTGTTTACTCCTGAAAGACCAGAGATCATCTGTATGACTTGTACGGAGATGAGTACTGTAATTAAACAATACCCAGGAGAGACAGAAAAAAAAAATGCCTGAAGAACTCATTTGTTTTTCAGATTTGCTTTTTTGATAAAAGACTGCCAGACTCACTACCTCAGAAAAAGCACGTCATTGACACAGAGCTTGCAAGTGAAAAATAGATAAATAAACCTGAAATTGTATCATGAAATTTTTTCTATCAGTAGCTTAGAGAGAGCTAGAAGTTCACAAGCTACATTATTAGTACAGAGAAGGCACAAATCAAGGTAAAGAATAGCAGGTTAAACTTCAGTGATGACAAGGTCAAGGCAAGGATTTTTGCCACAATAAGATTAAAAGTTATTGTTCATTTTCATCATCCTCCTAGAAACTGTCTGTGTTGCTTTATGTTTTTGTTGGTCYCAAGTAAGAAAAGAGGTATGGCAGATCTGCAAGGCTATGTTGTCATGTTTAGCAACCATAGTATTCATAAAGCTTTGGGAATTCTTGAGATTATCGTGAGATTTGCCATATTTGATGTTTTCACTTACAGTTCCCAGTGCAAATTCTTATTTGAGAATGTATAAACACTCTGAGAAGTCACAAAATATATCTTATTTTTTATGCTGCTTTCGGGGATCCTGATTCATGATTCTTTCTTAAACATGCTGGCTATGCTGTATGGCTGTTATAATGTTGTTGCACAGAGAATTCGTACAGCACCCTTGCAGTCTTGGTAAATGCCAGCACTTGTACAGAAAATAAACAGAGCCTTACAGAATTTGATTGAAATAGCAATGAATAAATGCTACTGCTATCAACAAAATCATCTCAGTATTTTACTTAAAAAGTTCCATGTCATCACTAAAGCCTAATAAGGGAGCTAGAATATCTTTTTGTCCTCTCCTTCTCTCTTCCTGTGTGTGATTTTTTGAGGCTTTAAATTTTCCTGCTGAAAATCTTAAATTGTTTTAAGGTGATGGTAAGTATATTGTTTCTTGTTGTATACAAGGAAGATTGGAGGACAAACTGGACCTTCCTAGACATACCACCTTATCTACTGGTGCCTGTTATTAGAGACAATGAGAATCAGTAACATAGTTCTCTCCATAGTCCTGTATTCTTTTGATCATATAAGCTACTATGGCTCTCAAATCTTGAGCTAATCATTGTATCTTAATTCTTATGTGACAGTGAAGTTTTCTAGCACTACAACAGCTCCATGTGCTGAACACTTGACATGACTCTGGCATACTAAATTTTGTATTCTTCCCTTCTTTCTGTTAAGTTTGTAAATCTCTCATTAGTCAAAACACAGAACGATATACAGTAATGCACGTCCATTTTCTCTGGTCTTGTGAGCTAAATGCTAGTTGAGTTTTTATGGAAACATAGCCTGAATGTTTACTGCAATATTTATACAGCGCTTCATACTTTTCAGAATGATGAAGTTGGTATTGTGCAGAATGACTTTTGGATGATATTCCCCCCCACTGACTTTTCTAAATATAAAATAAGAAAATAAACAGCACTAACAAAACCCTACCAATCAGCCCTGCTAAGCACCAGGTTTTCAAAAGCTCTCCCTTTAAGTCAAAAATGTCAGACCCTTTTTCTGAAAGGGCTGAAATTATGGAATGAAAATATCTCCTCTTCTCTGCACTCGAGGAAGGCCCTCAATCACCTCTCCATTCCAGAGATGGCTAATAACTCCTGCATGTATCGTATATATTCATGAAAGTGCTTCTGGATGAAAAGTGCCATATAAATGTAAGTTGCTATTAATTATGGCACTCAAAGGAACATCCAGATAGCTTAGTTTTCAAACTGAACCTACATTAAATTCGCTGTATGTTCTAAATTTCATTTTTTCCRCACCTTTTAATTTGCTACTCTGTCATCAAAGAAGCACAAATTCACTATTCCTACACACCTTTAAACCTGGATATACTCTCCTGCTGATTCAACTGAACAGCTGACTAATAAATATTACTCCTTGAGGTCAGCCGAGACTGATGTGAGGCAAAGACACAGAAAGGAAAAAAGAGAAAAAAGTTTTATATGTGTGTATATATAAATATATACATACATATATATATATTTTACAACATGGGAGCAAGAATAGAGAGGAGAGAGAACAAGACTGAAGCTGTTATACAAAGGTTTTGCTCAGGTTTCCAAGAGATTACACTAAAATGTAGCAATTAAAAGGGAGGCAGAAGATGATACAGATTATAATCAAACTTTGCATTTCTGTAACATCTTTAATCCAGCGATCTCAAAGCGACATCAAAGAATCAAATGTTACATGACATGACATAAGGTTGCTAAGGGACAGAAAGATTTTCCCCCATCACCAGGATGATCACCACACTAGCAGTTAAACACTGTAAACACTCAGTAACCACAGGACAATAAAAAATTCTGAGAAGTCAGTCTTTGGAAAAGATCAAAGGCAAGAATTCATTAATAGGATTGAACTGGCCAAGGCAGCAGCCTTAACATCCCTAGTGCTGTAGTAAGTGCGATGGGACTTTTACCCGCAAGAGGTGACAAAAGTTGTATTAGGCCCTTTGAGTGCAGGAGACTATGGACCTGATTAGTTTCTAAAATGCACAGCAGAGAAATGATTTTGACTTCTGACAATCATAATGGTGCAGTATCCTCATCATTTGACCGTCTGCATCTCTATTTGACATTGTAAATTCTCTCTTTGCATGTAGCCCTTATCACTCTCATGTTCAAAATTAGGTTACTGAAATATATTTAGTATGGGACTATCCTTTAAACTCTTTGTAGACAAATCTGAACAAGAACTCAATTTATTACCTTGAGCATCTTGCTAGAAGCATGTGACCGCTATAAACATTTATATGACCTACAACCATACCGAGATATAAACATCTTCTATGCCAAATTTCCATTCAGTAGGAAACCTGCTCAGTCTGGACTTACATGTCACAAACAGTGGGCTGCTGGCAGAAAGTTTTTTTGCAAGACCTTGTTCCCTTCTTGATCTGGGCCAAGTGAAAATTATATCAGGTCAGAAGGCTTTCAGATTGCATAGATTCTTCTCACATGCTGAGATAAGAAGCAATTTTGTATATGGTTGAATGATTGATTACATCAATGCTTCAGAGATTTAAACTGTACAGTTAAAGTACATCTCAGTATCAGGAATCCTGGCTGAGGAAACTTTCAATTATCTCTGTAGTTAGGATCCACTTGCCCCCTAAGAAGCTCTTCCACCCAGTGTTTATCTCAGAGAGGTAAGAGAGAGAGAAGAAAGAAATCATCACCTATTGAGTTAACAGTGGTATATCCCACTACCTGTAGGTCTTGCTGTCTTCGCTCTGAATAAGGAAGCAATCTGATTTTCTCAGGTTGAAAGATACGACAGGCTTCTAAAACAAGGCACTAGGGTTGAAGTCACACAGAGTCTCTGTTTGTAACTAACTCTTCCACATCAAACGCTGGGGGAGATGCCTTTGGTATACAAAATTTCTGGGTTTAAATGTTTGTGTTAAAGGACACCAAAATATCTCTATGAAGATGAACAGAACAGTTAAAATAAGCAAATGCGCAGTCACAGGCTACCTGTAAAATTACCTATGCAGACTGGAAGTATCAAAACACAGTATCGCACATGATGTCTCTTTACTAGGTAACAGTGGGATATTGGGACTCCTTTAAGCCCCATTTGTCACCCCTCTGGTCAAAAAGAGAGAGAAAAAAAAGAAGTGATTCGTTTCAGAGCTGACAAAATAGCGAGGACTGTGTTGCAGCAATCCAGAGCCRCTCTTTCAGAATGTGAGTCTGAAGGCAAATACAAAGCACCCTGAAATCACAAAAGCACACAGACACACCAAGATATGCTGGAGAACCACTGGGAGAGTCCTGGAGGATGGCAGAGGGTAGAGTTGATTCCCTCCTGTGCATATTACCTAAAGCAAACTATCCAAGGAACTACATCCAACTTTCTTCTCAGACAGTTACTTTGCCTGAGAGCAAACAACAAACAGGAAAGGTAGGCAATTAGGACTAGGAGCAAACTAGGATCCACATTATTGACACTAGACATACTCAAAGTCCTTACTTGGGGCAGAATCTGTAAGCACACAGGGCTTCCTCAGCACAGAAAAAAGCACTAAATGGGGGCAGGGCAGACCATCATGGAACAAACATCTCAACTTCTCTGAGAAGAACTACTGATTCGCTGGTAGTTCCGTTTTCTAAAACGGATGGGATCACCCCCCCTCTTCTACACATCTTTTTGGAGAAGGCACCTCACACAACTACAGGCTTTCCTTCCCAATACATATCCAACACAAGAGAAAGCAATGGAAAGTATTTTGTATCTCATACCAGTTCAGTGGAATCATGATGTCCTTCATGATCTTTTCAAAACAAATGGATCCCTCTCATTCCTTCCTTGTTTTGTGTTGCTGCTATAGTGACTGAACTGTTATGTGTTATTTTTCATGTGCTGTCTTACAAATTACACCTTGGTTTTAGATTAATGGATATTTCATTGTAAGAAAGAAAGGAATTTCAAACTGGCAATTTGAAACCAAATGCTGGCAATGCCATACAGGTCCAGCTTCTGGACCAATCCCTTCCCAGCAGGGTCACACGTCTGCCTCACTGTCATCACCCACAAGTCACCCCTGCCCAAGCCCCATCCCAGCTGCTGAGAGTATGTGCCTGCTCTTTAAGCGCGTGGCATCAGAATTGCAGGGTACAGAGGGAAAGAACCAACAAATCCATTGCTCATGATTTAACAAATGGCTAATCTAATTTTTTTTTTATTTTTGTCCTCTAATATTTTCCAAATTCACTTGAAGCAAATGAAAAATTCACATGAATTATTGGCCTCCAGATTCTCTTATTTTCAATTAATACAAAATGCAGGGAGAATATTATTGACTCATAATTATTTCTTAATGGGATGAAAAACAGTGAACTTCTGAAAGTATAGCATGCCAATATTCAGAAAATTTCTCCCTGAACACTTATGTTAAGAATAAATTATTTCCTTCAGATTTTTGTGTGGCAAAAGAAAGAATTTATTACTACTGTCAATTCTCACTCACCCAGAAATATTTACAGGGGCAATTCATTTTGCAACCTAAACTAGTAGGCCTTTTAATTCGCTGGGTAGCAGCCTACGCTTTCACAGCCAGAGTATGTGTTTCATTTCTTCCCTTTTGGCCAATATTGGTGAAGCAAGAAAATCACCTTCTTATCCGTGTAAATCTGCTCTCACATAAAATTATGATTTAGGCATCTACAGCATTCTCTAGATGAAAAGCTTCTGCAATTCAGGATGTAGTCTGTCTCTTAACAGACAGAAGACATTGTGTACTTGCTTAATCTAAATAACATAGGTGATTCAGATCCAGTTCTGATTAGAGCTGTGAATTGGAAACTGCAGATAAAGACTAGGAAATGGAGGTAAAAACTGAGTTTTACTATGTGCATARTGTGGGTGGTCACAGCTGTGTTAAATAACTTAGCTAAAGTCTGACAGTGAGTGAGGAACAATTGTAGTCCAGAGGAACTCCCATAATAACAATTCTCTACTATAATTGTTGGCCARGTCTTACCTAAACCCGAATTAGGCCACCCAAGTCTGTGTCTTTGTTGTTCTACCAGTAACTGCTGCATTAAACGGTGTAATTCCATCATACTGGCATTCCCTGCTTTAATTTGCATAGGATTAGATTGTTTTTTCTTCCTAGAACTCTCAAAGATTTTATGGAGCTTTAATGAGTAACTAAAAAGGATGCAGACTTGGTAAGCCTCTGACAGATGTTGTTTAATAATATCATCATTCTTAGTCTTTTCAGAGACTGGATGATTGGGATTATATTTTGTGTTCTGCTACGTGATCTTTTTTAAAATTTAACTATATCATTAGTTTGCCTTATGAAGATGCCATGCTGATGGCAGCTATTCCAACTTAATTGTTGCTGATTATTTTTTTCATTCCTTCCATTTTTACAAGCATATCCACACTGTGTGTATCCAGCATATCACCTGTGTTTACTTTTTAAGGAGATAAAAAGGCTTACAGAACAGTCCTGATAATACTTGTAATTTTGTAGATGATATGCTGTCACCCAGTAGGTGTTTATAGCTGTATACACTTTGCTAGCATAATGTCCTTTGGGTATATCAACTACTTTCACCTCTTTTTCCTTCACACTAGCATATTGTTGTCTGCTCAGAAATAGGAATAATTTCTTTTTCTGATGGCACAAGTATCACATCCAGTTCTATCTCACAAAGATGTGTATATAAGTTGGGGGAGGAAGTGTGGCAGAAAGGATAAGAGAAACATGGTAGACCCAAGCATGCCAAGGCGGCAAAGGTGAAAAGGCATCTAACTAGATAGCCTACCCTGATATTTTTAACAGAATCCCAAATCTCTTTTCACAAGAAGAAAACCAATGTTTTTGAGATTGCTTTAAGGAAATGAAGACATTGTAAATACCTGAAGTTCTCTTCCTTCCAGGCAGAGTAACCAAATGCTCTGGCCACACTTAGAGTAACTCATATAAATCACACAGCCCTACCAGCTGGACACAAAATGGATTCTTTAGCATGAGCTAAACTTCAGATATTAACTCACTCCAGTTGTCTAGGTAATGACTTTACTGGCTCCTAGAACTAACATCATTATGGAATGTTTCAGAAAAAAAAAAAAAAAAAAGAGAGAGAGATTTGCAGACAGTAGAGTAAAGTTATCTAGTAGATAAATGTTCTATAATGCTATTAGCTGAAGTACCCCAAGTTGCTTACCTGACTACACAGATTCCTTGGCAATTGCTTGGTAAGGGTTCCTCTCGGGAAACATCACTGCACTTCCATCCCAAACCTTTTACAGATTTCCTTCTCTAGAGTCCACTGTTTTCTTTTTTTTTTCATTCTGAATAGTGAAATTTTTTTCTCCAATGACAGTTAAGATTTTTTTTTAAAAAATTAACCTCCCTTTGTTTATCTACCTTAGCAAAGTTAAATGAGCCATAAAACTTTGATTACTGATAAACAGAGCTCATTTGGTATATTTTGTTTAAGTAGTTTACTGAAGTACCTAACATTTTTGTTTGCTTTTAATTTTTTTTATTCAAGCTCAATACTAACTTTCTAGCTAGTTTTTGCAATATTTGCAGTTGACTCAAAGCTATTCCTTATAAGGTCCATCAGGAGGCTACTTCCCATCTCAGAATCCAATCAGGTTTTCTCATTAATTAAACTGCTTTAGAACTGGATATTTCCTGTTCCCTAATTACATCTGCAAATGCTGCAACAGGAAACCTTTTTTGCTAGCTCCAGCCACTTCTTTTTCTCTGAAGCGCAATGAAAACAGTAATATTTAATGATGTATTCTTTACAGGGTTTAAATTCAGTTTCATGGAAAGACAGAATAGATTGTCCTCCTATTTCTCTTTGTATTTATATTTCTCTCTCTTCTCCCTGTTTTTCCAAGATGGTCATATAACCATGTCTTTAACTTCCTCAGTCAGTGGCAATTGTTCCATTGTTATTTGTTTCTTATTTCCATATTTTCCTGTCATCTTTCATTTTCTTTTCTTTCTTTCTTTCCTCCTCCCCAGGTTTCTTCAGTAGAGATGAATGAGGCAGAAGAGTGCCAAAGCTCAGTCTAAGGCTATGTCTACATTTACAAGCCATGAAACACAATAGGAAGAGATCTGTAGAGTGAAACAATTGGTGATGGAGAACCAACATCCACACTACACAAGTTTCAGGAGTTTTACTTCCGAGCTACTCTAACTTCAATGCCCAGTCCCCAATGACTGGAGTACATTAGGTGCAATACTTGGATACATCTACCAGTTTAGTCTCATCTGAAAGTAAAAGTAGTCTGTGTGCTCAAAGACTACCCCATGATACAAAACACAGCATGGTAAAAGAAGGGATGACTGGGAGGATTGCTTTAGAAACAGACTCCTGAGCCAAGTTATTCATGTAAATGTACCCTAAGTCACCAGTAGGCACAGCCAAAATACACTTAACCACATGGACAGCACTGAATCTGAAGTAATCCAAAATTACAATTTTCAAAAAGCCAACTTCATCTAAAAACACAGGCAAAAGATAGTGGACTCCAGTTTTTGAATAATACTATAGAGCAGCTACGCAGGACACAAGAAACCTGAGTACACTTGCCACTTCAATATGACGGACATAGATCCATATTTACTGGCTCGGCTCACATACTCATAATCACTAAGTAAAGCAGTAAGAAAGGAGAAAGTGCACTTGACCCCTTGTATACATGCTGGACTACTGTGCAGCCAAAAATTCAAGATTCTGAGGACAGGTCAGTCAGCTAGGAAGAAAATCAAAAGGCTTGCATTTTTTTTCCACAGTTCATTATGTATTTTACATTTTCCAGTCACTGCATAAAGAAAACAGAAAGCCTACTGTGAGCAAGCCCAAACTCAGGTAAAGTATACAATTCCCTGTCTGACATGAAGTAACAAATTGTATGTCAGCCTTTAAGCAAACCTTGCACTGAAAGGACACTTATGCATGCCACTCAGAGTCTTAAGACCGAATCTAGGCATTTCTGCGCCTTGCCTTGGGAACATAGCAGAGCAAACCAGGCTGCTGCAAACATATAGGGGTTTATGTTCAAAAACCTCAGGAATGCTGCACTTCAAAAAGTCGGTATTTTTAGAGTTTTACAGATACTGGAAAATGAGCGGTACGGACTGTTTCCTGGACCTGGGCACCTAATTCTGCCTGTGATAACAGAACAGACAACAAATAACAGGTAACAGGTAACAAAAGAGATATTGTGGGCTCTGTCACCAGATTTTGGAGATGATCTGCACTTGCTTTATTTAGCAACTTACTCAATTCAGCGGCAAAGTAGCGACTGAGGCAATGACTGATTAGTACCATCACTGCTGAAACATCATTCATTATATTGCTCCCTCCTTGCTGTTTTTCTTAGCTACACTAAGAAGGCACTGGTTTCTCTACATTCTTTGCTGATGACTTTGTTTATAGCTAAAAGGCCTTGTGACTCAAGAAAAGGCCTGTAAASGCTGACTCATTCTGAGTCCTAAAGATGAACAGAAGATTGCAGCCAAGCTAGCAAACAAGAGATCTTGATTGATCCTGAATTGATCCTGATTTCAGTTTTCATTTTAAAAGAACTACCTCTTTTACTAACAGAGCTTATTAATCACAAAGGAATCTTGAATAACAGGAGAAAGTAACATATTTATAATTATTCTTTCTAATGACAAATATGTTTCCTAAAGGTAGAATCTAGCTGGAATGGTAACACATCAGAATTTCATAAAGTAAAAAAAAACCAACCCACAAATATGAACTTAAGAGAGGAACTCAGTGTCAGAAGTACTTGAAAAGGATCTCAGACACCCAGGAAATTTTTCTGTTGTTGGTTTGAAAGACCTTTTAATCTGCATCCAATTTCCTCCTAAATCTTAAAGCACTTCAGTGTGGCCTTTCCACAAAATGTAGTAGCGTGGCCATACACATGATTTTACCTGGCTCAGGCTTCGAACTAGCTGCTAGTGGTAGTGGAATATGGAGCTATCATTTGTTGTGTTATTTCACACTTGAACTAGAAGGTGAGAGACTGAAAACAGTTTTGGGGGTTTTTTTGTTTTGTTTTTACTTTCTGTGGTCTGTGTGAGTGGAGTTTGAGGTCTSCTTTAATTTGGGAGAAAATCCCGTGAAGTATCCACCCTATCTTTAATACTCTCCCCTGGATACCCATTGTTGGCTACTATCAGAGACAAAATACTGTGCCAGATGGATCTGACAGTGGCTGCTCTTAAGTTCTTATGCTTGTTTGAGGTTCCTGTGGATCCTAACTACCTCATGTTACACATTCACCCTTAAATTACACCTTTGGTTTGTCTCAGTAGGAAGGCCAAAGCCCGGTTTTCTTCCTCCCATAAACAATGCAATTTTTCTTGTTGGTTTAAATGAGAGTTGCATTAGGTTTTAACTCAGCAAATAGGAGAGAACCTGAAGTGTTTTCTCTGCCTGCAAGGTTATCTTTCGGATCACATCGAGGCTTTTCAGAATATAATAATCTCCTTTCATTTTCAACTACCCAAGAGGAACAGAAAAAAAATATGGTGCTAGTCATATGAGCAACAATTCCTCATGTAACAATAATATTCCTGGGAGACCGGCACAGAGATTGGCACATAGCTTCTAGGTCTGCTACACTACCCTAAGACATGGGCATCCAGAAGACCTCCAGGAATATATATCTTGTGTAAGAAAAAGTATCTTGAATCAACTCTTATCCTTAGTTCTATATACAGAAATTATATTGCCATCAGTGAGACTTATACATATAGACCCAAGGGAAGAATATAGATGCCAGCGTTTTGCTATAGGAACTGTAATTATTCACAGTTTTTCTCAAAATAATTTTAAATTAATATTTTGTAAAGCTGTTTAGTGAATTGGGTAAGTTTTACTTTCCAGCTGGAACAATTCCAGACTCAGATGTATCCAGATGAATACATAAGCTAGCTTTTCAATCAATGAAACTATGACATGATGTTGAAAATCATTCCAGAGTCTTGTGGACAGCACACAGAAGAAATGTAATGGGTTATTTGCTTGGTGTTCAGTATTCTTTTGTTATAGAGCAGTCATTTTGTATTTCCTTCCAATTAGAGGGAAAGGTTCACACAAAGTCCAGTCTGTGTTTAAATTACATTATCTACATGTTTTCAGGCTTTTTTGCCATTTATGATATTAATTGCAGATGTCAAGAATCCAAGGTTCTGGCATTCATCATGAGTCAGCACACACGAGACTAGTTTCTAAACTCAGCTGAACAGTACAAATCCACAGGCATACTACTACCTTTCTCAAAAGCAAACTTTTCCATAATAAGGAATCAGACACTATTCAATGGTCTTTCACAGAAATCTCTTAGTCTGGGGCTCAAAATGATCAGCTGGTGGAAACTTGAATAACTCCAGTGGTGTACACAAAATATCAGTTGGGGTTGGGGCAAATCCTGGTCCTAATGAAATTAATGGCAGACTTCCCACTGAATGCAATTGGACCTAAGACAGAAAGTGACAGCTGCATATGAACTGGGGCAGACTGGTAACAGCCTTTCAGCTCATTGTACTTCCTTGGAAACACACAGAGGCTTTCCTAAGTCCTTTTGTCCACTCCAGCAACTCAAAGGAGACTTAAAATTACCTCAAAGCTAATGCTGAGCAGTTATGCTTACATTGTTATGTAAGAAAAATAAAAATGAAATGTTGTTTCAGGACCATCTCAAATGAACATTTCATTAACTTTCCATATAAATAAAAAATCCCAAAATTCCTAATCAGTAAAAATTTGTTCAATTTAAAATGCTTTCCATTGCAGTTTAAAAATAAAGAAAAATAAAATATTTTGCTTATTCACTTAAACAAAAAAGTAATTTTGATTTGAAAAATAATGAAGTACTTCAGGGTTTTTTTAATAAAAGCTTTTACTTTATTTTTGGCATGAGCTAATTGGAACAATACTTAAAAATTTTTGAAACTTCACTTTCCCCAAAATAGTGTTGGTCAAAAAATCCTAGCTCATTTGTGGAGGATTTGACCTTCAGACGGTATGAGGCTGGCAGAATGGGTCACAAGCTGCTTCTGGATCCCTTCCCAAAAGAAGTGGCTTGCAGTGGTCTAAAAACATGTCAAGACAAAAGAGAAGCAGGTTTAGTAATCCTGGTTGACAGAATTGCTCCTACTGTCATACGGCTATTCCACTGAAAACTGAGGGGCCGTTCAGCCTCCTGGCTGTCCCAGGAGAGGCAAAATGGACTTTCTTTCCTTCACCTAGATTTGTTAAGTGCTCACTCCTCTACTGCACTTGCAATAGAGCAAAGTTCACAATTTCCTCCTTGTCCTTTGATCTGCTCTCCTAACACGCTGTTTGATAATGCTGTACTAAGCATTATTATGTATTGAGCAACCTACTCTGTAGGTTTACCTGATTACGCCTAGGAAAAATGCATTTTACCTTCTCCTTCTCCTACTGTGTCTGTGCCTTTATACCTTACATCACTGAAGTGTTTATTCAGCAGGAAGAATATGGTCAGGGTCTTCTATTTTTCTTTGAAGAGTAGAGCACAAAGCTTTCCTTTCTTGAGTTGGTGACCTATTCCATGAGGAAAGCTCTCACAGAGGTTATCACTATTATTTTTTTTCAGTTGTTACTCGGGGCCGTTGTATTGTCTGTTCCAAATATGCCCCCAGGCAGTTTTGGCCTGCTGAGATCTTTTTTGAAACCCTGAGAACCACTGATGAGTTTTCATACCCCTGCAGCAATGCAACCTGTTTCCTTGGCAGCTGAAAATGACTCTGCACTGGTTGGACTGCTCTCAGGCACGATTCATGTATTCTTTTCTTGGCACATAATTTTCAACAGGTGTAATCACGCTCTAAGAGGCTCATGGTACCAGCCTGTACTACAGTAATTGCTTAAAGGAGCTGTTCTTTTAGAAGAAAGGACACTTGCATTGTTATGCAGGCTGCTGATCATTGCCTGGCATCTCTGCCCTCAAGGCAAGAGTCCAAACAACTTGTGAGAAGGCACTTTGCCATCTCAGCAGATGGACATGAGCATAAGCAGCTTAGGGACTATGTCTGTGCATCAAGCATAGGCATTGAGGGCATGATTCCTAGCCAAGAATGCTGCAACTGCTGTTTATCTTCTGCTTACCAACGAAGAGTTGTTTATCTTCTGCTTACCAACCCAGAGTTCAGGGAATACATCATTGCTAATTAAGACCTGGGCTGGATTCACTTTCAAAAGTATAAAATATGACAGTGCAAGTCAAGTGTCTATCTGGCTTGAATCATGCAAAGTCCTAAGAGGGGCCAAGGGAGTTATCAGGATGAAATCTGCACTGGAACAAATTGTTCTGCCCAGGAAACAAGGCCAGAAAATGCTGACATTTTGTCAGATTCGGGAAAAGACTAGGAGATGGACAAACAGTGAAATCAGTGTTATTATGTGGGTGAATTTATTTTTACTCAGAAGAAAAAGGGAAACTCGGCAGAATAAAGGTATGTAATTGAAATGGGTAAAAATTTAGGTCCAACATGAGAAAAAAACCTGACCGAAAATTGCATGAATTTATGGAATAATCTCTGAAAGGAAGGGTTAGAAGCATTTTTGTTTGGCAATTCTAATATTTAAAAGAAAGACTTCTTGTAAGGAAGAAAGCAATATTGTATTCACTGTGAGAAAAGACAGATGACCTAATGCATCTTTTCCTCTCTCAATTCCATGAGTCAGGTAAGATGATATTCACCTTATGTACAGTGGTACTACAAGTCCTATAGTACTTTTGAAAGACTGAGTTAGAATTAAGCGCTTCAGAGGCCTTGTCCTTGCGCAGGAAGGAAATGAAGTAGAGGATCAGACAATATATTATCTAAACTATGATGTGACATGCTTCTGCTGATTGGAGCCAACTGCATTATCAAAGGACAGGATCAAGGACATRCTGAGTTTATATTGGCAATCTCTTAAAACTAGATTCTGATCTTGCTATTGTGATATGAGGTTCAGGCCAAATATTCATGAAGTATAGTAAAATCTGGCACTCCCTTTACCATTTTAGTACCAAAAAAGGTTAGTAAATAGGGTAAGAAAAGAGGCCAAATATTTCCCTTTCTGACACAGAGAGGAATTATAAATAGATAGAAGGAAATCAAGTGAATAATATGCGCAAAACTAAAACTGAATGGGTTTCACTGCATGATATTTCAGTAATTGAAACACAGGGTCCTAATAGAAAAAAAGGCCTCAAGTAAAAAGACAGATAAATAAATAAAATCATGACCCTGGCACAGTAGATTGCAGAGCTGATGTTCTCTCACTTAAGAGATTATCCATGCAGTATAAGTGTTAGCACTATGTATTTAACATGACTTCATATATTTTTATTTATGTAGATGAAGCTATATTCATAAAGCCAAATTTTAAAGACATATTATGCCTGTATGGAGACTGGAACACAGGAAACTCAAATTCTTCTCAAATCTTCACAAATACAAATACATATATTCAGAGAGCAAAGTGTCTGCATATAGTGTCCCTGAACTGTGTACAGATACTAAGGACTTAGATATGTYTAGCTTTCTTTCTCATTGCCCTTCCCTTTTCCTTCCCTCCAATATAACGGCAAGAACCTACAAAGGAGCAAAACTGAGGACAAGCACAACTCTCACAAACATATGCAACATGTGCCAGCACCTTTCTCTACTTACACAGCTAGAAAAATTACATTGCTTCAGACTGTTCTCCATCCATACGTCAAAAGAGAGGCAGGAGTTAGCTGTCGCTACGGAAGTGTCTTTCCAGAGTTCTATCAGTTTTCAAAGACAGCACAGTCCACTTTGGCAGTTATTTTCATGATCATCACACTTTTATCTATATCAATATTTGAATGTATATATTTATATTTTATGCAAGGATCAAAACCTTCATACATAAGAAGGAAATTTATCAGAAAATATTTTTTGTAGTATAAGAAAAATATTTCAAGGACATCACATGCCCTTGCACTGTTTTGTGTGATAAAGCAGGTATTTTAGGACACAAAGTAAATTAGAAGAAACATGCAGTTTTGCCCTTCACTGTTTGTTACTATACCACTTTTCCTGCCATTAATATTTAAAGTCTAACACAAAGCACAGTGAAGTTAGAATATCCTCATTGAAATAACCTTTTTTTATTTATCACATTTCAAGTCATTCAGCCTTCATTTGAATATCCTAATCACCTTCACAGTCACACATGTATGTCAGCTGAACTAGTAAAACTCATTTTCTCAAAGTGCTTTGTGGTGTAGTCAGAGTCCCTCAACACACTTACACAGTCAATTAAATTGATATTCTCTGTTTACTTACACAATGTAGGTCAGCTATCAGGTTGAAGCTGATGCATTAGCCTTATCCTCTCTGCTTGCTGGCAGAATATCTGATTTGGAGGGGGAAGATTTGGAAAAATGTAAAAAAAAGATGCTCTCCTTCATCTAACACAACTACAAGGTAGTGTGACTGGGTTTTGTGAGGCTGGAGGGTAAGCACTGAGCAGCACTTGATAAGCATCAGAGAAAATGAAAATCTGAAGAAAATAACCAGTAGCTGAACAGCAACTGGTACTAAATGGCACACAGACAATGACAATGTGCATTAACAAAGCTGAGAAGGGCTTTTGTTTTACCTTTAGCTTGTCAAAGCCAAAGCTAAAAAGGGGAGCAAGCACCTGCAAGTCAGGCACTCCACAGTCAAACTTGCACTTACAAGTGTCCAGCTTTCCAAAAGGAATCCAAACACCTGTCATTGCTCTACACACAGTGTACAGGGAGCGTGAAGTACCTCAGAACAGGCATCCAGAGAAGCTTAGAATGTGTAGGTGGTACTAAGGCTAGACACTAGGATTCTGGTGGTTCTCAAGGTACTTCAGTCCTAAAGTAAAATACTTCTTGTTTTCTTCAGAAGTGTTCCACTGTCCACCCTCTCATGAACTCACATATTTTCTCTCTGAGGCATGCTGCAGCTATCCACCTCATCTTCCATTCCACCAGCCCTCCACCAGCATAACCATCCAAACCATCTATTTTCTTTCCTGCATAAAAATTCTTATACTCCCAACTCCAGTCGAGCAGATCTTGCACCTAGCTCTCATCTGGGAGATGCTTGCCTACATAGGGATCAAGGGAGCTAAAACACTGCCAAACTTGCACTAAAGACTAGTATGGCCTCCCATCACTCACCTCAGTCCTTGTGTCTCCATTCATACAGAGTTTTCTTGGAAAACTGCCTTTCTGTTGTACAAACTGTTCTCTCACAGCCCAGCTTCATTGCAGTCTTACCTTAACCAGTAAACTCAGATCTGCTGGTGGCACTAATGCTGCCAGCACACAGACAGACAGACTGGAGAGGGGCAGGAGAGACGCCTGCACTCACCCAACTGCTGCCGCATGGGCAGAACATGCTGAAGCCTTGGGTCCTGTTCATGCCCTGTTCCTCCAGAATGACTAGCCCACACTGAATAGTATATACACTTTTCACATGGTTGCCAGGGGAAAAGAAAGAGGAAAAAGGGAAAGGTAGAGTCAGTGATCAGATGGTCTTTCCCCAGGCCTTCTCACATTCCTGAGAATATATTTCAAGAATTTATTCTGTGCTATGGGGGAAGGAAAGGGAGGAAGTGCTTTTTGAAAGCTGCTGTTTCAGGAAACACCAAGCACAAGGATGTGTTTGAAATGTGACCCTGACCTATTCTATGCTTCGCATTTTGCAGGGAAATGCTTTTATCTACAGCGGATCCACAGCTTTTAGCCCTTTCCTGAAAGAAGGGGTCTATGACCTGTCTTCGAAACAGCTAAGCAGGGACCATTCCTTTTTCTTTTAAAATACAGCTGAAAGGGGAGAAGATGAAACAGCACTGAATAAAATATGAATCCTTAGAGCAGAACTCAAGCCATCCATCTATAATGTAGTGCCCTACCCATGAAACTACAATCATATTCCTATTATCTTACTGGTCCAGTGAATCTTGAATTCATTTCTGTACAACAGTCCAGATTCAACAGGATGGCTGGACAGCACTGCCTGTGCATATACCCAGATTAACTACTGGCAAGAAAACTGGGCCAGGAAATGGGAGATGTGGGTTTGAATTCAGTAAGAGAGGGACAGGTGAAGAACAGGTGAACCTAGCTCTTTTACAATTATAGGCTATTACATGTAAGAGAAAGGGTAGAGTGAAACTATTTTCCTATTTAAGGATAGTGACATCCCCTACTGCATTTTGTCCAATTTTCCCAGTTCTCAAGACACTGACTAGATGGAATCCCTTTTGAGATTTAATCACAAGATCACCTAAATTCTGGATGTTGAATGTGAAGCCCATGAAACCCAAGTTAACAACCCATTGTTACTTTAGCTTGGTATCTGGGCAAGACTAACTAAATCTGAACTCTAGAAAAAGAGGGAACAGAAACATACTGAAGTACAATCAGTTGCAGCTACCTTCCAAAAGCCAACAGCAGCCAAGGGGTCAGTGTTCAGACCCTGAAACACAGAAGGAAAAGTAAAGAAGTTCACGGCATATTTAAGCTCACCAAAAAAAGAGAACCAAAAAAGGGAAAATATATAATAAAAATGGCACGAGTAGCAAACTTCTAAATTTCCTGTTAAGTAAGTGTGATCCAGCAAAGCAAGTATAATCTGTAGTGCTGTTTCACTAGTTAATATGTTAGGTAAATCTTGGCTCAAAATTCTGCTGGGAACAATAGTCATTAGGCACTCTCACCTACTGTAGACGGTTATGAAGGGTCTTAATAGAGAAAGAAGCTATTAAACATTTCATCTTAATAATACCTACCTGCTGTCTCATGGTCTACAAAAAGAAACACATGATAAATTTATCTCATAGAAAAGGAAGAACTGCTACTTGCTACAGACTTTTGGCTGAATTTTTCCACTTGTCTTCCTTGCCATTTCACTTCATATGCTCTGGAAGCATTTGCTGCTGAAGGGGAGAAAAGTATTCTTTTCTGAACCAAACCAGCAATTCATGTAGTTTTATGTCCTATCCTTGCTAGTGGTCAATACGAGTTAGTTCTCACACAATAGGATGGAAGAGGTACAAGAAAATCTAATAAAAAAAGTTTTGAATAGCAGCATCAGTAAGAAAATTCTTCCCCAAACTTAGGACTAATATGCCCTGAAACATCATGATTGATAATCTTTTAAATATTGTACTCCATTAATATTTGTCAGTTCTTTCTAATTTTAGTTCTAGTAGTTTGATAATACTGGGACCACTTCAATTCATATATTTCTAAGCAACATTTCACTCCCGTGTTGCTCTCTCCCAGTTCATCAGCATCTGACACACACACATGCCCAGCACGTTTTACTTGGGAAACAGGCTCTCTTTCCATCTCCCAGAAACAAATGTAATCTAATACATTAATTATATTAAAAAATATCCAAACTATCATCAAAGAGGTTTCTTTAATAAAGAGCTGGAGAACCATTATCATCAATTTTTTGAGTTAAACTTATTTTGTCTAATATTTCACACCATAGTAACTACAGTCTGTATTCAAAGAGCAAGTTGTTGGCTTTCAGTTTAACAGCTGTCTGTCCTTTTTGATTTTGATTCCCAAAGTCAGATGCAAATCCCTCACATTGCCTCCTTTCCTCTTCGCTGTTCTGCTCAGATAAATTCCTCCCCCCCAGCCCCCCATTACGCTTTCTAAAGGAGAAACGAAGCATGGATTTGCAACATAAGTAGTAGGTCTTCTTACTGGTTAGCCAAACATTGTCATGCAAATGAATTTTTGCATCCTGTCCAACATTAATTTTTTGGAGAACTGATTTCTCTCCACACTTACTTCCATTCTTCTGGAATTGTGAAATCACTCGCCTTGATTAGCTGTTTTGTCAAATAGATTTTGATGAGATGAGTAGCTGGAAGGATATTTGACTAGTTCTGCATCTGTGCTCTTCAGCAGAAACAGCTCATCAGTTTAGCTGATACATTTCAGCAGAAAGAGCAGGATGAAATGTCATGAGGCTGTACTGGATTACTTGAAAGGTTTCCTGATCTAATTCACTTTAATTTTTCTTCCCCCTGCCGCCCAGTGCAGTATGCCTCAGTAAACCTAATATCTGACTTTCATAACTATTTTGAAAATTATAAATATCTCTTTTATGAAGCACTATGAAAATTCATGGTATCACAAGCCTTACAAAGAAATGTTGAAGAAAATCTTTCATTAAAAGTGTATTAGGTGCTAAATAAATCTACAAAACCACACTCACAGATCCATATATTGCCTGTATGGGGAATAAGATATATAAAGTTTGTGGCTGGCAATCTGTTATTTAAATGGAACAATAATGTAATATAAAGCATTTGCCTGTATCAGCAAGACTACCATCATAAACTTTGCAGAGTAATCTCTTGCTGTTAAAAGCATTTCACAGGAATCACTACAGACAGCACAGAAAATGTATCCAGTATAGCAATATACAGCAATATCCAACAGACAGTCCTTTCTCTTCAAGAAATTTGATGCAAAATTACAGATAGGATTTTTTTTTTTTAATTTAAAAATCTGAATCTGATTCTGGATCTCAGATCTTCAAAACATGAGTGCAGTGTACCAACCTGATCCAGGTTTTTGATTTTACCTACAAAAAATAGAGAACTCACTGACATTGAAATCTGGTACTAAATTACAAGGAATGAAGAAATGTGCTCAGGCATGGAGTTTGGTTTCTCCCCTTTATGTTAATAATATAAAACTTCAGTTATACTGAATGGATTCAAGTGTGTAAATTCAAATCTCAAGCCAAATTCTTAACTGGTAAAACTCAGATATAACACCACAGTAACAATATGAGCTCCCAGTGAATAAAAACAATCACAGTGAGAAAGAACAAATAACTTAACTATGCCATTTCACTGAACAAATAAAATACCAAGTTCCAAGAATTTTAGCAAGCACAAGGCTTCAAGTGGCATTTAGCAAGCCGTTTTTTTAAAAAAATATTATTTTTATTCTCTTACATTCTGAAATAATTAAACATTCTTTGTCTTGATGCTTTGTTTCATTTTCTATCACTGCAATATGGAACTGAAAAAATATGAGTTGTCTAAAGGTTTAGACTTGATAAAGAAATGGTGCATGGGGCTTTCCTGACCTCTCTGAGGTTGGAATTCCTTTCCACTTTCCTGTTTCTATGTTCCAGTGTAATTCTATGGTATTTCATGCTTAAAAACCACTGTGATTTACAACACTGACATTCACGTTTTTTTCTCACTGATAGGGCCTAAAGGATATGTTCTGAGCATGTTCAACTCCATATGAAAGACAGCAGAAGCACTCTCTATAAACCCATTAGAAGATGTATTTGGGTATTGGAAAATTCAGCTTAAAAAAATTCATTGCATTAGAAAACTTTAACCTATCAACCTTACCAGTAGGACAGTAACCCCCTGGAAACTGCAAGGCAAGTGGTTCTCAGTTTTTCCTTGTGAAGCTCTTTTTTTTTTTTTTTTTGCATAGAAAAAATAAATATTTGTCATTAGTTTGAGATAGATTCTTGGAATTCATACAGGATAAAGGCAAAATGAATTGAAGTCCCTGGGAAAAGTAATATTTCTTAAAAAGTAGGACAGTTTCACCAGGGAAGCTAAGGAGGGCTATGAGAAACAGGGAGGTCACCAAAGGCACTGACAAGGAATGTAAGTCTGGGCACTCCACTCTACTAGCCTTTCCCCATCAGCTAGTTGTTCTGCTGTTTCTGCATGCTGACTTTTATAAAACCTATTTTTAGGTGAATATTCGATCCAAGCACTGGATGACAGAATTTATACATTTACTTCAGGGTTGTGAATTCCTCTAGCCCTCTGAGTTTGAAGGGTTCAGAATTATGTAGGTTAGTACTGCAACGACGGGAATCCCCTTGAGAGTCTACCCTCAATGTCTCAGCTCTGTGTTGCCTAAAGAAGGGTATAGAGGTCAGGTTATTCTACAGGACAAAACATTGTAATAAAAACRGTATTTTTTGCGATTTAAATTACCATTGCCCGAGACAAGAAGCAAATTGTAATCTGTAATTGCAGGCTGTCAGAACCAAKTATTTTTCACAGTTCAACGTAATTGGGAACAGTACCGCCAAACTGATCCCACTGCTAAAAACATGACTTACCGTCTCCTTTTTCTGACTTTGAAAAACACTGAAAAGCTTTTGGCTTATTAATGGGGCATACTTTTCTTTTTCGAAGTACAAACTACATAATTTTCAGAATATTTCTATATTAAATTTCAGGACAGTCATAAATCTATCTTAGAAAACACTTTGACTAGCAGTTAAGCTATGATTATATGGAATGTTTCAGAGTAATACTTATCAGATTATGCTGCAAATTTTTAAAGGCTAAAATCAAATGTAATTTAACTGAACTTCCTGGAGGAAAAGATATGTAGGGGGTCCACTTATATGACATCTTTAATTTTTCCAGGATTTTCAGAAATATGGTTGCAACTTAGAAACACTCACATTTCAGAACCACTGAGCTCCTGGAAAAGCCARTTATAGTAAAATTTTCATAAGCACATTAATGACTTAGGAACATAAACTACCTTTTCAAAAATGAGGTGGGCACTTACAAGCTTAATTCTTCTGAAAATATATGTAGCTCAGCATAGTAAATCTCCAATTCTCATGCACAAAACCAAGGTAAATTAAGCTTTTTTATTAAAAAAAACAAACAAAAAAACACAGAATTCTTGGAAATTGAACTGTTTTTCTGCTGAGATTCAAGTGAATAAAAAGACTACATATATTTCTACAAACTCTATTTTTATGTGTTCATAAATAACACAAAGTTAATCTTTAGGACTGAAATTTTATCTGCTTGCAGTTTCTTAGAAGGCAGTTGTTTTTCCCTCTTATTTATAATAATTTGAGCAAGGTCATTTCCACTGCAGTGGACAGTTTGTAGTAGACTTTTCGAAGAGCATCAAAAACAATCTAGAGAATACAAATCTGTATTTTGAAAAATGTTTATATTTAGAATGTGTCAAATAGCTAAAAAATGTGAACTATTTCCACAGGAAGGGATTGCCAGAAAAGAAGGAAGGTGGGAATACCTGTGTTCTCACCCTCTAGCTGGCTGGGAAAAAAGAATGGTAAGTTCAGTTTTTTCCTGAAGAACTATTCTTGGTAGTTTGGCAAAATCTTAGCATACAAGCCCCACTCCCCTTCTGCCAGGTAACAGGCTGCAAGGGAAGCAGTGAGCCAACACACTCAATCAAACCCTTCCTTCCTTCCTTTCTTCCTTCCCTTGCCCTGCTGCTCAGAAAGAGGCCAGACTGGCTGCTTCCTCGGCCCGAACATAGGGGCTTTCCTTTCTATTTTGCTTTTCCCCTGCAGCCAGAAGTATCTTCAGTGCCTTGAATTTCTCCTCTAGAAAAGAAGATTTTCCATCAGCTAAACACTCCAAAAAATGTTCCCAGCCATCTTCTAACACTCAGCAATCTGCTRAGTTCTGGAGCAGATGATTACTTATTTGAGCAGAGACTTTCTTCATTTTTGTACAGCACAATAGGGGTCTAATTACATTAATGGTCCCTTGACTCTGAAGTCTGTAACTTTAAAGAGTCATTTCACAGACTTGGGCATTTCCATCTGTGCTGAGTCCTTAACAACCTGTTATTCCGAAAAAATCCTCTACAGCAGAGCAACATTTAAGGATCTAGCAGATCCCTAAAGATCCAGTTGACACAATAATACAAATGTATTAGCTCACAGAAAGTGACACCAATCTGGTTCTATGAATTCATAGTTTTATTTTCAAATCGTATTAGGTCCCTCATCTAAATGAGCTGCACTCATCTAATCTGTTGAAGAACCCCCTTTCCCCATTTCATATAACAAATACATTGTGATAAACTAATACCATGAATCATACCTGAATTTGGAAAACAGAAACTTAGGACACAATGTTTGCAAATCCAGCGGGATCACTTAAAGCATTAAGTAATGTACCCACACATAAAAATACAGATCCTGAGCTTGCAAATGTATCTTACGGAAGAATACTCCCAAGAGTAAGTGTGAAAACAACTGGTTGCCAATAGTAAGTTTAAATCAATAAGCACTGCTGTGGTATTGGAACTTAATGATGCGTGTAGCCTTTCGGACATTACAGTATATGCCCTCCTTGCTTTGTCTGATCAGAGCATGTAAGCATTGCTGTTGCTGTTTCTCAAGCTGTTGATGAAACAGCCTGAGGAAGACTGGAAATACCTCTTTGAAATGCACAGCAAGATTTCTCTAAAACAAACAGAACCTGACAAAACTCTGCTGCAGTACCAAAAGCAAGAGAAAACCATGAGATTACATGCATAAATATATTTTAAAATCTGGGAAATGCTCAGATATGATTAAAATGGAGGCCAAATAATTGCCTAACAAAAATTATCAGATATGGACAAGAGAGGCAAGAACCTCTGCACAGATATAGGATTCCCCCAACTAAAAGCAAATATTTGTCCTTTACTACTTTCTTTTTCCCCTCATATGTGTCCAGTTTCTACAATGGCAGAAGAGCAATTAACCCTGATTCTTTGCCCTTTTCTACATTAGATCTAGGAGTTACTTTAAATTTTTCTAATTGCAGAGAATCACTTAGTGAGAGTACACTGAGAAATTTTTTTCAGCCAAAGGCTAGAGTTTGGAGGAACAGAAACTGATGATCACCTAAAGCTGATGATTTCATGGGAAGGAGACAAACAGAAGGTCTTCAGTAGCATCATGCTACTTGAAAATTAGGACATTCTTTCTCACAAGCTTTTGCTGATATTGGTGATATTGTATAAACATGCTGCATGTAAAAGATGGAGTATTGTACTATATAGTAGGTCAGGAGAAGCCATCCCAAACAGTGTTGATGCTGTTTCAAAGCTAACAGCACAGGAAAGAAAGACGAAGCAGAAACCCATCACTCTCCTTTGTTATGTTCAGAATTTCCACTATAGAAATTTCTTGCCAAGAATAGTGCTCTAGAAGAAGTGTTTTTGCTCTTTTTGTTTTTGCTACACCTGTAAAAGAAGATGACTACCAGCATGCAGCAATCAGTACTACTTTGTAAAACAGATTATAAAACAAAGCTGCTTGCAGCTGTAGATAGCTGGAACCAATGATGTAGGAACTCTTCTCTAGTCCTGCATTCCTATAAAGGGTCACAATGTATTCAGAAAGGAAGCTCTACATTTAACTGTTTTACTTACTTTTACATTCACCTAAGCAGAAGAAGTTTAAAGTTTCAAACCTTGCAAGCACTACCAAGAAAGCCTTCAATAATGAAACAGTGAAAGAACTTGTACGTCCTGAAAGACTTACATCACTAGTAGTAAATTACAGCTTACTGCCTCAGGGTAATATTGTGCAAAGACAGTATTATGTCAGTGACATCTACAGACAAACAACAAAGCACCTGAGACAGTACCTGCAACACACTCCTCTGAAAGCTGGCAGTTACCCAGGGACATAGCGCTTTTGGCAAGCAGGCGCTTGTAAGTTCACTGTGGCAGGGACCATATTCTTGCTCTGCATATTATTATTATGCAACACTGAACAGAAAGCAGTCTTGCTTCATGATTGAGACTCTGGGCTTCGGTGGTGCAAATATTAACAAAACAAAAACGAACACAGCTCTGACATTTTTCATAGCTTTCTTCTCCTGGAAAAATAATCAACTCTGCAGATGATGATCAATGTTCAGTCTTTCTACAGACAGTCCGGGAAATCACGTGGCAGGATTAAAGGGTTTCTATTCCAATTAGAAGTAGTCATACGCCTTGAGCCACCTCGAGCCTTTGAGAAAACGTAAAATGAATGGGAGTGTTTAGTTCTACCTTGCAAAGCATAAACACTACATGCACTGTATTAACAATTAAACTTTAAAAATGCCCTGCAATCTAATGATTAACAAGCCCGGGGTAATATTAAATAACATTCGTCTAAAACCTGGCCCGCTGCAACTCCTCCCGCGGGCGGTGCGGTGCGGAGCGG